>NW_007726422.1:258220-273293 GCF_000696425.1 Galeopterus variegatus | reverse complement strand
ATATTTATGATTGTTATGTCTTCTTGATGGATCAATCCTTTTATCATTATGTAGTGGCCCTCATTATCTCTTTTTATGGTTTTTAGTTTAAAGTCTATTTTATCAGATATAAGAATAGCTACTCCAGCTTGTTTTTCTTTTCTGTTCGCATGGTAAATCTTTTTCCATCTTTTCACTCTTAATCTATGTGAGTCTTTATGGATGAGGTGGGTCTCTTGAAGGCAGCATATAGTTGGGTCCTCCTTTGTAATCCAGTCAGCCAGTCTGTGTCTTTTGATTGGGGAATTTAATACTTTTACATTAAGAGTTGTTATTGAAAAGTGTTGATTTAATCCTAGCTTTTTATTGATTTTTGTTTGGATGTCTTAGGTGTCTTTTGTTCCTTTCTTTCTGATTTACTGTTTGTTTTCTGTATTTGTTGGTTCCTTGGGTTGTAGATAGCCTTTTTTGTTTGTTTGTTTTCTCTTCATGGATGCCATTTTTATTATACTAGTGGGTTTTGATTTGTCTTGGGTTTTTATGGCAGTGTAGTTGTTTTTCAGGTACCAAACCCAGTACTCCGTTGAGAATTTCTTGCAAGGGTGGTTGTGAAATCACTCAGTTTTTGTTTGTCTGAGAATATACTTTTTGTCCTTGATTTCAGAAGGATAGCCATGCTGGGTAGAGTATTCTTGGCCGGCAATCTCTGCCTTTTAGTATTTTGAAAATATCATCCCATTCCTTTCTGGCTTTTAGGGTTTGTGATGAAAAGTCTGATGTTAGTCTGATTGGGACTCCCTTGTACGTGATTTGATGCATCTCTCTTGCAGCTTTTAGGATTTTCTCTTTGTCTTTCAGTTTTACCAATTTGATTATAACATGTCTCAGAGAAGATCTTTTTGGGTTGAATACGTTTGGGGATCTTTAAGCTTCCTGAATCTGAAGATCTGTGTCTTTTTCTATACTTGGGAAGTTTTNTTGAATACATTTGAGGATTTTTGAGCTTCCTGAATCTGAAGATCTTTTTTTTCTTCCTATGCCTGGGAAGTTTTCTGCCACTATTTTGTTGAATATATTTTCAATGCAATCTCCTTTTTCCTCCCCTTCTGGAATACCCATGACTCAGATATTTGAGTACTTAAGGTTGTCTGATATCTCTCTTAGATTTTCTTCAATGCTTTTAATTCTTTTTTCTTTTTTTGGTCTGCCTGTGTTATTTCAAACAGCCCATCTTCAAGGTCAGAAGTTCTCTCTTCTACTTCTGCAAGCCTGCTGGTTAAACGCTCTGTTGTGTTTTTTATTTCATTGAATGAATTCTTCAGCTAGGCAAGCTCTGCTACATTCTTTTTCAGGGCATTGAGTTCCTTGTACATTTCTTCTTTCAGATCCTGTATAGTTTTCCTCATTTCATCATGTTGTCTAGCTGAGGTTTCTTGTATCTCATTCAGTTTCCTTAGAATTATCATTCGTAATTCCTTGTCAGACATTTCAAGGGCTTCTTGTTCTACAGGATCTAGAGCTTGAGAGTTATTAACCTTTGGTGGTGTACTTTCTTGATTTTTCATATTTCTGGTATTTTTCCTTTGATGTTTAGTCATTGTGGCAGGGGGCTTCATAGTCCACTGGTTTGACACTATTGTCTGGCTAGGATGTTGCTGGGGTTGCCAATTTGGTATGGCTACCTCAGTGTCTGCTCAGTTGGCCACTAGTGCCTTGTGTGTGTGGTTGCCTCGGGTCTTGGGCCTCTCTGGGGAGCCACCTCGCTGGTCAGCATGCACTCAGCTAGGCTGCTAGGTCATGCACTGGCACCGCAGGACACGTGGTCTCTGCAGAGCTTCCACCTCCCCTGCTGGATATCTCCCTGTTCCGCACACCTTATTTTGGAGGCTGAGAAGTTCAAAGTCTAGGGAACACATCTAGTGAGGGTCTTCCTTGGTGGTAGCTTTACAGCAATGCAAGGGTAGTTTCTGTGGCTGGGAAGTCCAAAGTCCATCTGGTGGTGGCAACAGCATCTCAGGGGTCTCACATTGCAAGATGGTGGAAGCAGAGAGATCCCATTTATAATGTCTGATCAATTAATTTCCACCTCATTCGAAGTAAAATAAATAATTCTTCGCATGGCTTATGAGGTCTACGTTTGCTTTGTGTCCTACTCCCCATCCTGTCCTCCTTGCTTACCCAAGCCCAACTACCTGAGCCTTCTTCCTGACACTCCCATAGGCTGATTAGTTTCTCTCTTCAGGGCCTTTGAACTTGTTTCTTCTGCTTGAAACTCTTTGCACAGATTTGAGCATAGTTCTTTGTTTTAGTTTCTTCAAGCCATTCCTGAAATGACACCTCATCAGAGAGTTCTTCATGAGCCTCTGTATCACTCATACACTTACTCTGTCCATTTTTCTTAACAGCATTCATCACATTACTCATTATTTATTTATCATCATCATCCCCTGACTAGAATGTAAATCCCTGAATTCTGTGACTTTGTTTTTTACACTGTGATTTCATCAGTACCTAAGAACAGTGCCTGGTACAAAGTAGGAACACAATAAAAATTTATTGAATTAATTCAGAAAAGCTGCATGAATGGGTGGTGTAGAGAATGTGGTAAATATGGATTTAATTATAGAAGTTTCCTGGGGTGCTATCCATTTATGTGGTGACTGGAACTAGGCACTTGAGCTTAAGGAGTATTCACTTTCTGTAGCTTCTTGAATTCCTAGGCACATAAGGGGAAGAACATTTTTCCCCAGGGACATGTTTAGTTCTGATTTCATTAATTATTCCTGTTTATGACAGATATCTGTCAGGGAAAATAGCATTTTTGGTCTGATCAATTACATGTTCAATCTCTTCTCAAATCCTGACATTCATATACACACTTTAGAAGCAATAACTAAACAACTAGGATTACCTCAGAGATTACCTGTGAGGACATTCACAGCTGGTTGGCAGCATTGTAGCTAACCTGGCCTCAGTGTCTGGTAATGTACACATTCCCTTGATCTTTGGACTGTGGAATGTCTACATTGATTTACCCACTCTGTTTTTGCTGCAGTAACTCTAAGAGTACCTGGGCTTAACTGCAAAGGTAACCTGGTTTCTCAAGAAATGGCTTGAATTTGGTTTGTAGGTTTGTTTGATTTTTATACCTTTAGCTTTTGGCTAAACTCACTTAACTCACAAAAGGAGACTGAATCAAAACCTCTGTCTTAATTATTTGTGGTCTTTGTTTATTTCTCTGTAATTCATTCTATCTTATAATCCTGTCTTTCTCCTTTTTATATCTTTGTAGATTCATTGCTATCAGTGCTTCTTAGACTTAACAAGAAAATGCTGCTGTATTTCCTCAGAGCCAAAAATTCCTACAATCAGCCTGCACATTTTTTATATGAAACTTTCTGGCCTAACAGAGTTTTTTCTTTAATTTCTCCAATTACTAATTATTGTAGATTAATTGATGTCTTAACTTTGGGTTCCTTAAGGCCTCCCCAGCCACAGAAATTATGATGTGTCTTCAAATAAATTGCAACAGCAATTATGGTGTGTCTTCAGATAAATCAGTGGTTTCCTCACCTATTTGTAATAAATTAATGGATGGTTTTAATATTATACATAATCCATTATAAATGCATCTGTGTAATAGCTATATATAATTCAATGAGCATCACAATCTTGATTAAATTATTTGGGCCAGTTCCATAATCTTCCCACCTTGAACTGTAGTGTAGAACAAAAAATATCACTTTAATTCAATAGAAGGGATTACCTCATGGGGAAGCTTATAAATTTTACTGCTAGAAGGATATTGACAAGTGAATTAAATTAAAGAACACTTCTTTTAGAACTGAGATAAAATATAGTGGATCACATTTAATAGAAATTTTACTTTTCAAAACAGGCATTTATTTGAAAAATTGACATAAATCAACAATTTGAATGGAATCATATTATTAACTTTAACTTCTTTTTATGAATCAGATGGAAACTTTTTAAATAAAAATACTTCTTTGTTAAAAGAAATAAACATTTCTCACTCACCCATTTTAAAAATAATAACACTGAAAGTAAGATATTATTATATGTTCATTTGCTTTTCTCTTCAACTAGATGAAAAGCTCCAGAAGGGCAGGACCTGTCTTTCTTTTCTGCATTCCTGTGACAAGCACGATGCTGGAGACATGACAGATGTTTAATAAGGGTTTGTGGAAATGGTGAATTCAATTTCCAGTTCTATCTAGATTCCTGCTGTACTTATTTGAACTTATCTGAAGTTACACTGAAATATAATAGCCTTGTGGTGTATGGTGAGAATCATACTGTGCACAAATGGGGGTGGATGTTGACCAACTCCAGTTAAAATATTAGACAAATTCAAAGGAACCAAGACTATGTAGCACACATTATAGCACTGGAAGAAAACTAGGGATCATGAGGAAACAGGCATATGGTTTTCTCTAGGAATTACTTTAGTGTAGTATACTTTTCAAAGCATATTTACTTTGAACTTCCAAACAACATATAAATTGTATAGGTAAAAAGTATAATCTCTTTTTTAAAAATAGGAAAAGAATCTTACAAAGAGAAAAGAAGTGATTTGCCCAAGATCACACAGTGAATCAGATTTGAATCTTGAATATAATTGCAACTTAATGTGCAATGTAGAATACTGTAACATTTATTTTCAAATAAATCCCAATATTTCAGAAGAGTTTGGTGCCATTTATTATGGACTGATCCAGAAATGTGTCACTTTTTGTTACTATTGGTGGAATTAAATATAGTGTTGATTGACTACAGCATTTATACTACAACCAATCATCCATGTCCTCGATGCAAAACTCATTAATCTTAAGAAACATCTTGGTTAGTACCACCTACCTGTGATCACTCTTTTACCCATGTTTCATTAGAAATATATACACTAATAAACACAATGATAATTGGCATTTACTTTTATGAATATTTTCTACATCTCAAAGGATTATAAGATGATTGAAAAAAGAGGCCATGCCTTCTCTTTTAGATTCCCCACTATAATGCTTAATGGCAACGTGGGTTTTCAATAAATATTTTTATTGCATATCTAGAACATTAACTTACTCTTCATACAGTACAGTTTTCCACAAGTAAACTATTTTTTTCCCACATACATATATAGTATGAATTAATGGACCCTTACTTTGGAACCTTTCTACTTGAATTAAATGAGTTACTGTATCTCAGAAAAGAAGGGGCAAGAAATCCATCAAATAATTGATATTGTATATAGAACACTGTAACATAAGTACAAAACCTATAATGAAGATCTTAAATATATGCATAACTTACATTCGTATTAAAGTTAAAATTACATGATAGTAGACAACATTTTTGCAAAGCTTGGAGAAAAATTCAGAGATGTAAAAATTGGAAAGGAAACTGCATACAATGTCTTTAATGAGATCATTTCATTTTTCTGCTAATGGCAGTTGCCTTGCTTTGCCACTTTACTATGTTTTTTAATTTTTTCTGCCAATTACTTACTCTGCTTCATTGGTTCTAAGTGATGCAATACACTAAATCACTTGATCTTAGACATCATTTAAGAGGGCTACTCTTCGGTTAATTTTGTGGCAGCTACATACTGTAGTTAGATGTTAATATCAAACAATATGGGCCAAGTCTCATTCTATCTAACCTCCGGAAATGAATCATATGATAGGAAAAATTGCAATTAGATACTTCGAGATAGATATTAGTCAGTGATTTTCTCAACTGTGAACTTCATAAATTGTGATCGAAACTTGTGCTGATTCTTTTACAATATAATCAGAACTGCTCTCCAAAAATATGACTCTTTGCTCACTCTATCATTAAATATATTGTGAGACAATGCCATATTCTATTTTTACATTTTTATTTATTATGGAAGATATCCAATTGGCTTACTTTTTTACTCCTCCCCTCCATGGCTTCTTAATAAGAAGGATGTCTTATATTTGGTGTCAAATTTAAATCCTGGAAGCTTAATTTAATATGTAGTTAGAAGTAGTCAGAAGCTAAAGTTAAGACCTTATTGAATCACCCATCTTCTATTTTTGCTGTTCACTATCCACCAATTTATACTCCACCATCCAGAATAACTTTTCTAAAAACATAATGACCATGTCTCAGTCTCTGCTTAAAAATTTTCTCCACTTATTCATTGCTTTTTAGACAAACATTTGCATCAACCAACATTTTCAAACTTATTTTTAACATAACCTAAGTCTTATGTTCAAGCGCACTGGCTGTGCTAATCCCTAAACATGCCTTGTACTTTGCCCCATCCACAATTCGGCTCACATTCTTTTTTTTTTTTTTTTCCTTTTTGTCTTTTTTACTGACCGGTAACGGGATCGCAACCCTCAGTGTCGCGCCCGTACCGGGGACCAGCAATGGGATTGCAACCCTCGGTGTTGCACCCGCACCGCGCTCAGCCAGTGAGCGGGAACCGGTCTCCACATGGGATCCGAACCCTCGGCGGGAGCGCCGCCGCATTCCCAAGCGGCTGCACTCTCCAGTGCGCCACGGCCACCGGGCCAGCCTCTTGGCTCACATTCTTCTGCAAGTCTGAAATTACTTTTCCTCCATTCAACCACTTAGGTTTTTGTAATTCTTCAAGACCTGGGTAAACTCTCACACCATAAAGCTTTCTGTAGCAAGCTGAACATCTTTAAAAATGGTTGTTTCTATTATTAATTTTACAACTTAAATCGCATGTTTCATGTTATCTTTTTAATTCTAGATGTCTTACTGAATATCTTCCAAATGCAAGGAAATGTACTAAGTGCTGTAGGGCGCTGATAGTCAGGTGTGGTCAGAGGAACCAGAAACATTGTTGAAAATGCACATTCTCAGAATTCTGCCTAGACCTGTACTGAACCAGAATTGAAACTTCATGGTAACAGGATCCCTAGGTGACTAAAGTTGGAGAAACCCTGCTCTGGAGGATACAAACATAGGTAAATCATAATACTTTGCTCTCATACAGTCCACAACTAATAGTAGAGCATTAAATAATCAAAGCAGAGTGAAAGTAAGGGTCATGAGAGAGGTATAAAAAAAGTTCTGGGGGTAGAAGTAGACTGAAGAGAGAAAAGATCATAACCAAATACAACTGTAAATATTAAAGCCATGAAAGTGCCATTAAAAATAAATACTCATTTGCTGACCCTAGTGTACCTACTTGGTCCAATGCTAAGCATTTAACAAGACTGGTTTCCAGTCTTCACAATGACCATGGTATGTAGTTAGTAGTATTCTCATTTCCCATGAAAGAAAAATAGAGTACAAAAGGTTAAATACTAGTCTGCTAGTGCCCTTGCCTAAACTTATCGTTTATATTGCTATTCATTTATTACCTTTTACCCTGAATATGTGACATTTCTTCCACACGTGATTGTGAATCCTTTTAAGTCTTCAACTCTACTTCACGCTTTGATTCTCCTACAAAACTGGCTAAAGGCACTAAATAAATATTTCACTGATACCTGAAAATTAAAAATTCTCCAAAAGAAAACATTTTTAAAAGTTTTGGTAGTATAGGACATACAGTGGTTTGGTTTAGCCACAAATATATATAAAGGAAGGTGACTACAGTGTTTGCATATGTATACATAAGTGAGAGAGAGAGAGAGAGAGAGAGAGAGAGAGAGTAAGAAAAAGGAAGTTATTTTAAGGTCTGAGAATATGGTAATGACATTAGCTTGAGGATTCCAGGATTCTGCTATCACTCCCTGAATATGGTGGGAGTTGGGGTATGTTTATATATTTACTTATTAAACAGAAATTATGAGAATATATATATAAATTTTATGTGATTCATTAATTAAATTATCTAATAACCCTAGAATAAATCATCTTAGGGTATAAACTTCCATTCACTAGTCTCTTAGAAAATCTGTCATTTCTATTTTGAAGTAATACCAGGCTCTCTCTCTTAAAAGAGAATCCTATAAATGCAAATATTTTAGTCTTCATGCATCTCTGAACTTTGAGGATGATGTCTTAATAATAAAACCATTCTTGTAGAGATGTTTAACATATGTTGAATTCTTTTAAAACAAACTCAGACACATCAGTTGTAGATTGTTTAAAATCTAATATAACATGGTAATCAACCATTTGCTTAAGTAGAAAATTATTTATTTTGGAATAAGAGGCATTTTTTTCTTTTAATCTTATACAACAAATACAGCATATAGTAAGACTATATCATAAGCCAGTCAGGTCATAATGAAAAAAAGAAAAAAAAAGAAAAAAAAAGAAAAAAGCTTTTGAGAAACAAGGCTAGTTTCATTCTTTAAAAAAGAAAAAGACATTCTTTCATTTTTTATGTAGTTGAATGCCATTTTTCACAGAAGTATCAGGGGTAGTTGAATTCTTTCAGAAAGATGAATAAGAGGAAGGAACCCCATTCATAGCATTCCTAGACTTTCTCCTTTCATCAATCAATGGCAGTTGTAAATTGATACACTGAAATTTGCTCCTTTAATCTTGTTTTCTTCTTGCACATGCAATGTTTTCTATTTTCTTATTTTTTTTTAGTCTCAGAATAGGTTTTTCTATTACCAACTGTCTACATCTTTTGAATTATTTGTACTTGGTGACAGCAGAGTTTACCAACTTTATTTTTTATTAGAAAAAAATGCAGCCTAACATTTAATATCACCATTATTTTATTAAAAACATTTTGTAATAGTGAGCAGAACTTAAAATTGAAAAAAACCAAATTAATGAAAAGCTCACTTTACTGTTAATATTTAATTTTGCCCCCATGATAACTCAAATGTTTATTACAGACTTCAGAATGTATCGCCCTGTACTTGGGAGCCCCTACGACAAACAGTGCAGGCAGGTGCATCATCCCCACAGTGCATTGTGAAAATTGGAATCTCATCCTCCAATTTGTTTAACAGAAGCACAAATGAAACACTGTAGGGTAGGGTGACACAACAGGAAAGAAGCCCCAGGTGACAAGATACCTTCGGGGTATGTTAAAAATCACTTTCCTATTTTACCCAAGATGAGTCTGAGTTTGCCCAGGATCCAGATCTTTGCATACCAGGGTTTATACTAGCCCAGTATCATCCAAATAACTTGGATCAACACCTTATGGCTTAGCAAATCAATCCTTGCTCTTCTTATTGGTGGAGAGAATTAGCCTAATTCTTAAAATCATGAGTTTTTCCAAATTCCTGGACAATAAATTGATAAAGATATTCCCAAGAAATTGAAAGGTTTTTTTTGTATTAGGACATTTCAGCGGGAAATACCCAGTAGGAAGCTTTGTTCTTCTGCATTAATGCCACAATTTTTTATAATGTTTAGTTTTCCTTGACTTAGTTTTGTTCCTTCACTTAAAATATATTAATTGAACTCCTACCACAGGTAGGTACTATGCTAGAGATGTAGCAGTGAACAAGACAAACAGCACTGCCCTCAATATTTATTTTAAGCTCCAAATTATATTCTTGGGCTAGACTTTCTGGATTATAAATGAATGAAAATAGTTGAGTGCTCTTAAGAGTAAGAGAGGGTTTTGTTTCGTTTTGTTTTTGTGGTTAGAATTCTGACAGTTTTTCATATAAGAGAATGAATGCAGCATTTAAATGAAAAACCCATGATGCCATAAGTTTCAAATACTACTTAATTGAAACTATTTACTTGCCATAATTAAATCTCATTATTTGAGATAATACAGAATAAACATTTTTATGTAATTAGACAGAAAATATTAATTTTAAAGGCATTAGAAGGATACTCACATTGCCTAAAAAGTAGCTTTTAAATAAATCAGCCACTTGAGTATATTAATTGCAAAATATATCCTTTTTAGCTTCTACTTTCCTGCATACTATCTTGAGTAGGGCCAATACCAATCTTCCTTTTATATTTACATTTCACAAGTTCATAATTAAATGTTCAGTTTTCAAAGATCACAAGCCAAGAATAGTCATGACAATAAGAAAAATAAAATTAAAGTTTCCTGGCTGCTTGGCTAATGCTCCTTAAATAACCATAACATGTGACTATATTTTGGTTGTTTAGTTTCTGTTGCCATTGTTACAAATTCTATTTCATGCCTGTAAATTATATTTTAAAGTTTGCATGCACAAAACACTATTTATTACACCAGTGGTTGGTTTTTGGTATCTTAAATTCCTGCATGAACAGCTAGAAGCTTCACTTCAACAATTTAGGTAGTATATGTGAAGTCACAAATCTTGAATGTTCATGTTTTGAAGCTTATTAAAGATGATTACCATCATGGAACATCCATACATTTGTAGTTAATATTGTAAAAGTGAAAAATTCAGTCGTGCTTTCATTTTCTACCATGTTAACTATTTCATTCTTCATTCAGCAAACATTTAAGATAAGCCTACGTATGAGGTATAGATTCATGAAAATTTCCAAACATTCTTTGGAAGAGAAAGTAAATAAATAATGACTTTCAACTTCTGAAATTCTTTTGGTAAATCTTACTAAAATCTCTAATGTGTGTAAATTAGATATCAAAAACAAATACTTTGTTTATATGGGTTTTTATTTAAAGTTATCTACAGAGTAATTTTTTTATTGAAACATAGTTGATTGTACATATCTGTGGGTACAGAGTTGAATATCAATACCTGTGTACAATATGAGATGCTCAAATCAGGATAATTAGTACATTGAACATTATACAATGTAATCATTTTTTGTGGCCCTTTACTAATCCTTCACTTAGCCTCCTTCCCCTTCCCCCTTTCACACCTCTGGTAACCTCAATTCTGTTCTCTCCTTTTGAAAGTTCAACATATTATTAAGATTGTTCTATTTTTTTCTTTCTTTCTTTTTCCTTTTTGTCTTTTTTCGTGACCGGCTACAGATTGCAACCCTCAGTGTCGCGCCCGTACCGGACCGGGACCGGCAACGGGATTGCAACCCTCGGTGTTGCTCCCACACCTCGCTCAGCCAGTGAGCGGCCGGTCTGTATGTGGGATCCAAACCCTCGGCGGGAGCACCACCGCGCTTCCCAAGCGGCGCACTGTAGCAGTGCGCCACCGGGCCAGCCCTTTTTTCTTTCTTTTTGTTTGTTCATTTTTTAGCTCCTGCTTATGAGTGAGGACATGAGGTATTTCTCTTTCTGTGTCTGGCTTATTTCACTTAACATGGTTTTCTCTAAGATCATCCATGTTGCTGTGAATGGCAGTAGTTCACTCTTTTTTATGGCAGAGTAGTAATTCATTGTGTAAATATAGCACATTTTCCTTATCCAGTCATCCCACGACGGATATGTAGGTTGGTTCCAGCTCTTGAGTATTGTAAATAGAGCTGCAATAAACATGCGAATGCAGGTCTCCCTTCAACATGATGATTTCTGTTCCTTTGAGTATATACCCAGCAATGGAATTGCTGGATCATATGGCAATTCTATCTGTAGTTGCTCGAGAATCCTCCAAACTGTTTCCCATAATTTATGCACTAATTTACAGTCCCACCAACAGCATAGGAGGGTTCCCCTTTCTCCACATCCTTGCCAGTATTTGTTAATAGCCAGTTTGACTGGGATGAGATGATATCTCAATGCGGTTTCGATTTGCATTTCCCTGAGGTTGAGCACTTTTTCATGTGTCTATTATCCATTCGTATATGTTTCTTTGAGAAATGCCACTTCAGCTCCTTTGCCACTTTTTAACTGGGTTGTTTTTTTACTACGTAATTGCTTGAGTTCCTTGTATATTCTGGATATTAATCCATTCTCAAATGCATAGTTTGTAAATATTTTCTTTCACTCTGTAGGTTGTCTTTTTGCTCTGTTAATTCTTTCTTTTGTTGTGAAGAAGATTTTTAGTTTGATACAATCCCATATGTTATTTTTCCTTTTGTTTCCTGTGATTTGGGGGTTTTATTCATAAAGTCTTTGCCAAGTACTACTTCCTGAAGTATTTCCCCTATGTTTTCCCTTAGTAGTTTTATAGTTTCAGGTCTTATACTTAAGTCTTTAATCTATTTTGAGTTGATTTTGGTATATGGTGAGAGGTATCAGTCTAGATTCCTTATGCTACGTATGGATGTCCAATTTTCCAAGTGTCATTTATTGAAGAGTAAGTCTTTTCCCCTATGTATGTTCTTGTTGCCTTTGTCAAAGACCAGTTGTCTGTAAGTCTGTGGGTTGATTTCTGGGTTCTCTATTCTATTCCATTTATCTGAGTGTCTGTTCTTATGCCAGTACCATACTATTTTGGTTACTACAGCTCTGTAGTACAATTTGAAGTCAGGGAGTCCTGCACCTGGAATCCCCAAAATGATAACTACCAACATGAATATATGAGAAAGAACAAACACTACTGGTAGAGAACATATGCAAATTAGAAAGAGAAAGAAACTATACCATACCACCTCAAAAAAACAACAACAGATGCCAAAGACAAACAATAAAAGGGAAAGAAAGGAACAGAAGATATTTAAATAAATCCTAATGAAAGCAATCAAATGTCAGGAGTAAGACAATACCTTTCCATAACAACCCTAAATGTAAATGGATTAAGTTCCCCATTCAAAAGACACAGACTGACTGATTAGATTAAAAAACTAGACCCAACTATATGCTGTCTACAAGAGACTCACATCACTTGTAAAGACACACACAGACTAAAAGTGAAGAGATGGAAAAAGTTATGTCATGCAAATGGAAACCAAATACAATCAGGAGCAGCTATTCTTATATCAGATTAAATAGGCTTTAAACCAAAAACCATGAAAAGAGATAAAGAAGGCCATTATAAAATTATAAAGGGATCTACCCAGCAAGAAGACATAGCAATCACAAATACATATGCACTCAGCACCAGAGCACCCAGATATATAAAGCAAATACTTTTAGACCTAAAGATAGAGATAGATCCCAATACAATAATAGGGACCTGAACCACTTCTCTCAGCATGGAACAAATCATCTAGGCCACAAGTCAACAGAAAAATACAGAATTTAAACTACACTTTAGACTAACTGGACCTGGCAGATATCTGCAGAACATTTCATCCAACAACTACAGTATATATATTCTTCTCATCAGCATGTGAAACATTCTCCAGGATAGACCACATGTGAGGTTACATATCAAATTTCAACAAATTTTTAAAAATTGAAATTATTTCAGATATCTTCTCAGACCATGAAGGATTAAAAATAGAAATCAATAATAAGAAAAATTCTGGAAACTATACAAATACATGGAAATTTAACAACATGCTCCCGAGTGACCTATGGGACAAAGATGAAATTAAACAGGAATCAAACAATTTCTTGAAACTAATGAAAATAAAGACACATTATATCAAAACCTGTGGGATACAACAAAAGCAGAAATAAGAGAGAAATTTATTCCAATAAATGCTTACATCAAAAGAATAGAAAGATTTCAAATAATCAACTTAACAGTACTCCTCAAAGAACTAGAAAAATAAGAAGAAGCCAATATGAAAATTAGTAGACAGAAAGAAATATCAAGATCAGAGCAGAACTAAATGAAATGGAGACCCCAAAATGATACAAAAGATTAGCGAAAGAAAAGTTTGTTTTTTCAAGAAGGTAAACAAAATAGACAAACCATTAGCTAGGCTAACTCAAAAAAGAAGTGAGAAAACTCACAAAACAAAAATCACAAGTGAAAGTGGAGACATCACATGATACCACAAGAAATATAAAGAATCATTAGAGACTATTATAACAACTGTATGCCAACAAATTTGAAAACCTGCAGGAAATGGATAAGTTTCTGGACACATACAAACTACCAAGACTGAACCAAGAAGACACAAAAAAGTTGAACAGATCAATAACAACCAACAAGATTGAAGCAGAAATAAGCATTTTTCCCAAAATAATTTTATGTCTTTTCCTGGTGAAACAATTACCGTCTTAAAAAAATAATGTTAATTATATTAATAATTGAAAAACTTTTATAATAATTAAGACATTTATAATGAGGGACCATAAAGTTAGTGAAGCTGTAATTCAGTTTAGAGACTCAGTCTGAAACTATCCTCTTTGAGAGACAATAATTTAGGAAGAAGTCACTTAGATTAATGGTCATTGGGACAGAGGGTTCAGACAGTGTCAACATCATCTGTAGACATTTCAGGTTTCTGTGAACATAGTCTTTGGTATCTAAAATTCAAATAGAAAATATTTTATATGTAGGTATGGATTTATGTTTTTTGGTATAGTCACCTGACTCATATTTGACTCATATTTTAATTCTGGTTTCAAGTTAAGAAAGTAGATAAATTGGTTTAAAGCAGTTTCATTAAAAAAATCTGAAACATATTCATTACAATTTCACTGTAAGGCATCATGCTGTAACACAAAGTCTAGCGTACAACTGGTATTTTGGATGTCATCCAGGAGAATGTTATTACTAGAATCACTTTGCTATTCCTGTTTCATGCATAACACACTCCCAGGTCAGAGCCTAAGAAATTCTGTAATATATCAACCACATGGCACACTTGGAACTTGGATGCATATAACTTATCTTCCAAATATGACATTTGTTATTGGTGGGGTCAATATACAATGATTAATATGATCACTTGAGTCAGTTAAACTTTTTTTTTTTTTTTTTAATGACTGTCACTTTTATCAGTTATGTGTGCAAATGTGGTTGTTGTGCTCAGATGTTTGGGAAATCAAGCAAATGGGGAAATCAAGCAAATGGCATGGGACTAAAAACACAAAGGGCTGAGAATCAGGGCACTGGGTGAAACTAAGAACAGGAAGGGCTAAGAAGATGACTAGTAAAAGCTTCTGCACAGCAAAAGAGAACAGTTAACAGAATTAAAAGACAACCAACAGAGTGGGAGAAAATATTTGCAAAACATACATCTGACAAAGGATTAATATCCAGAATATACAAGGAACTCAAACAACTTTACAAAAAAAAAAACCAAAAAACAAGCAACCCAATTAAAAAATGGGCAAAAGAGCTAAAGAGCCATTTCTCAAAGGAAGATATACAAATGGCCAACAGACATATGAAAAAATGCTCAACATCACTCAGCATCTGGGAAATGCAAATCAAAA
>NW_007726422.1:199645-257247 GCF_000696425.1 Galeopterus variegatus | reverse complement strand
TCTTTACAATAGCGAAGAGTTGGAACCAGCCCAAATGTCTATCATCAGATGAGTGGATACAGAAAATGTGGTATATCTGCACAATGGAATACTACTCTGCTATAAAAAGAATGAAATACTGCCATTTGCAACAACATGGATGGACCTAGACAGAATTATATTAAGTGAAATGAATCAGGCGCAGAAAGAGAAATATCACATGTTCTCAATTATTTGTGGGAGCTAAAATTAAATAAATAAATACACAAAAACCTGGGGTGGGGGGAGGGAAGAAGACACAACAATCACAATTCCTTGAAGTTGATACAAGTGAGCAGATATGAGGTTGTTGGGGGGGAGGGGGGAGAGGGAGGAGGGAGGGAGGTTTCGGTAATGGGCCACAATAATCAACCACATTGTATATTGACAAAATAAAATAAAATTTGGAAGAAAAAAAAAATAAAAGGGCAACACGAGGGAAAAAATAAAAAAGATGACTAGGCATTAGGGTCCGAAGGATTCTCATTGTGAACCATCTTGATAAATGAAAGTTACATTATACTCTAACATGCACATACATGCGCACACACACACATCTGGAACAGTTTCAATGAAATTTTTTTTTTACCATTATTTACAGTAATTAAATGAGATGCAAAATATATTCTTTATTCTATTTGCTTTTATTAAGAATATTATTGGTCCTTGCAAAATAAGTAGATTTCACTTCACTAATGGGTCATGATCTGTGTCTGGGAAAAAAAGGGACCACCCTCAAGGTGACCACTCTCAAGGAGTGATTCTTAATATGGATTATGTGGACAGGATTGAATAGCTTGTTAGAGCCATGAAGTGATTTAAGAAGATGATCCATTTCTATTAGATTCTCAAATGATTCATGACATTCCTTCAAGATAATAAAAGCTAAATAACATATAGTCCTATTTACAGATAGAAAAGTACCTAGTACTTACATGCATATTATACTAACACCTTTATATGTGTTATTTCATCCTCCCACCAGACTTTTTAGGTTGGTACAAATAGTATCCAAATTTTCTGGTTGAGGAAATTAATGCTCAATAGGAGAAAATAAATTTTCCTTAGATTACCTAGATGGTAAATAGCAAATAGGATTTTAATACAGGCAGTTTGATTTCAAAATTGTTCATTTTTTAAAGCCTGTGAAATCTACTAAACTAATTTCCTTCCTTTTCCCAACAGAAAGATTTATTCATGACCTGCTTTGTTCTGTGCATGAAGAACATAAAAGTAATTAATACTGCCCTGATACCCTTCATAGTCATGTGAAGGATAAATAGAAATCAAGGCTGAAAGACATTTCAAAAACCCCATGAGAGTCAGAAAAGCAGAAATGGATATCAGTTGACCATGAATGTAAGAAAATTCTTTCCTTAGACAAGAAGTCTTTGGTGAGTTTCATAATAAAGCAGGAAACCATGCTAGATTTGGCAACTTTGAAATTTATAATCTAGGAATCTGCCACACTTTACATATATTGAAATTCTTAGTATTAGACTGTTACACTGTGCATGAGGTCACCCTGAGTAGTCCCTGGTTGAGACTAAGGTGCATTCCCTTGAACGTTAAGATGTTGGCTTTAGTGTTACCGTTTGCAGTAATGAGATGAATTGCTGGCTGTTGCAGACCATCCAGAAATCTTCACAGTCTTGGTTATAGAAAAAGGGCTCAGGTGGTACAGCTGGGATTCTTTACCACTAAACAATTTTAGCAAAGGTCAAATTCTCCAGGTCTGGGTGTAACTCATGAAATTCACACTATTCCTGTCAACTTCTCGGACAATATGAACAGTGAAGATTCAAAATTACAGAAAAAGAAAACTCTTTATATGGAGTCAGTTGAGGCTAGATTGCTTATTACAATAGACAACAGAACCCAACCTATGTACTAAGGGCTTACATTCCTCTTCCCATTTCACATAGATTTATTTATTCTAATTTAATTTTAATTTTTTAAAATTTACAGTAAAATTGTATGGTTTTATTGTGTACAATATGATGTTTTAAAGTATATATACATTGCAGAATGGTTAAATCTAGCTTTCTAATACATGCATTCCATTTCACAGAAATTTAAACAGAAACACCTTTGCAGTAGATGATGTCTGACATCAATGATAATGATCAGGAATATGCAGAATGTGGGCGAAGAATTTTACAGTAATTTATTCAAGTTTTTGTTATCTGCTAAAATGTTGGGTGTGATATTAAAGTATTGAGATTTTAAGAAAATGTCAAACAATTACGTAGAAATTAAGAATCTATAGGGAAGGCTACAACTAATTTTAATTATTTTGTAATTCTTCTTTTGGAATTGTTTTTACAGCCAGTTATGAGCCATATGGGAAAATATATCTACTAATCTATAGTCCCTTTACAACTTTGGCCTAATTTTGATTTCAAATTTATGCAGAATACTTTGCTTATCGGAAATCTGGTTGTTTCTGAAAATTAAAACCTTTAGGGAAGAAAACTTGTCAGCATTAAAAAAATCCTATAAGCTCTGAACGCAATTCCAAAACAAGATTCTAGAAACATTCTCAACAAAGCCAGTATTTCTAGAAAACATATGCAGTCTGCTCCTAAAAGGATTGCTTTGAAGGGAAAACACTTATTTGGATATTTAAGTTCTGATAATATGGACAAAATTTCTGCTTTTACAACATCACATTGTAAAGCACATAATAATGGCCAAAGGAAAGAAAAACTTTCACATCCACTGGGATGTATTCCTAATGCTGTTGTAATGATCATTTTAACATAGTATATGTGCCTTTACGAATAGTGTCTAAACATCATAAGGGTCCCCTAGTGAACCTTTCTGTCATACCATACAAAGGAGCAGAGAGAATGGTTTTGGCACAGGTTTGGATGAGGCTTTACCAACTCAGAGATTTGGGATGATATGTCCTGGCATCTTGGTTTTCCCTACATGGATGGTGATGATGGTTTTCTCTTTCTGTGGATGTCTCCAGACATTTCAAAGTTAACATGACCAAAACATAATCCTAAACCTGTCCTTCACATTCTTTTTCTTCTCATTAAATATACCCAGTTGTGAAGCCAGAAACCTGGGATTATGCCCTTTTTCTAATTATACAACTGTGAACTCTCAGTAATTTTCCTACAACATATAATCTTAAATCTAGAAATTTTTTTATGTATATCTTTATGACCATATTTCAGATCATTGCACCACCCACTTCCTGAACTATTTCTCCTTTGTTTTTACCTCCCTTCCATCAGCTATTCTTTTTTTTTTTAAAGGTGATGACTAGGGTGATTTTATTCTATATAATTTATTTTTTTTCTTTACATAGCAACAAAGTGGATTTACTCTTAGGTAAATCTAAGCGTGGGGCTCCCTTGCAGAGATTCCTTCACTTGCAATCTATTTCACTTAGAATAACATCTTAAATCTTTGCCATGTCTTATAACACCTTAAATTATTCACTCACTCCCTATTTCCCTTCTCTTTTTTTTCCCCCAAACTCTTCTACACTAGTCAACTCTGAGTTCTTTTACCAGGCAAAGCCTTTTCTTTTCCCTCTGAATGTGGTCTTCTCATCGGTTGTGTTGAGATTCCCACTCTTCACATTAGCTGAAATATCACCTTGGAGAGCCAATTTTTCATAACACTATTTAAAATATGTTCTTCTGGCTTACCCTCTATCCTCTTTATTTTCTTCCCCCATTTACTAGATTTCTTTTTTCGTCTATTCTTCAGTGTTAGAAAGTAAATTTCAAAAGGACAAGAGTCATATCAGTCTATTTTATCATCATATAATCAAAATGCAGAATTTGGCACATATGATAGACCAAAACATTGTCATCACTATTTTTCTTTTTGGCTTAAAACAACATAAATTTATTTTCTTATTGTTCTGGAGCTCAGAAGTTTGACACAGATGTCACTGAGCTAAAAATAAGGTTTCAGCAGGGCTCCTAGTGATTTTTTTTTCTTTTTCCAGATAATAGAGGCTGTATGCAACTCTTGGCTTGGCTCACAGCATGATCCATCTTCAAGTCAGCAACATCAGGCTGAGTTCTTTTTATGCTGCCATGTCTCAGCTCTCATGCCCATCTTCCTCTTTCTTGCGTTTATAAGGATCCTTATGATTACATTGGACACACCAGGATAATTTCTCCATCGCAAAGTCAGCTAGTTAGCAACCTTAATTCCTCTTTATCATATACTTTAACATATTCAAAGGATCATACTATTATTTCAATTGACACAAAAAACATATTCAACAAAATCCAACATCCCTTCATAATAAAGGCTCTCAGCAAATTAGGTATAGAAGGAGAGTACCTCAACACAATAAAAGCCATCTACGACAGACCTACAACAAATATCATCCTGAAGTCAAAGTCTCTGTTTGCAGAAGACATGATCTTATATATAGAAAAATCTGAAGAACAGGAACAAGACAAGGATGTCCACTCTCACCACTCCTATTAAAATAGTACTAGAAGTATTAGCCAGAACAATAAGGCAAGAGAAAGAAATAAAGGGCATCCAGATTGTAAAAGATGATGTCAAACTGTCTCTGTTTGCAGATGACTTGATCCTATATATATAAAAACCTAAAGTCTCTACAAAATTTGTTTATCTTACAGCTGATAAACAATTTTGGTAATGTTGCAGGATATGAAATCAACACGCAAAAATCAGTAGCATTTTTACTTTCAATAACAAACTAGCAGAAAAAGAAATCAAGAAAGTAAGCCCATTTACAATAGTCATCAAAAAATAAAATAACTAGGAATCAATTTAACCAAGCAAGTGAAAGATCTCTACAAAGAAAACTATGAATCACTGCTGAAAGAAATTTTAAAAGACACAAAAAGGTGAAAAGACATTCCATGCTCCTGGATTGGAAGAATCAACATTGTGAAAGTATCCATACTGCCCAAAGTGTTCTACATATTCAATGCAATCCCCATCAAAATACCAATGACATTCTTCACAGAAGCAGGAAAATAAAACAAACAAACAAACAAACAAATAAATAAACAAGTCTAACATTCATATGGAATGACAAAAGACCCCGGATAGCCAAAGCAATGTTGAACAACAACAACAACAAAAAAAGCCAGAGGCATAATACTACCTGACTTCAAATTATACTACAAAGCTAAAGTAAACACAACAGCATAGTACTGTCACAAGAACAGTCACTCGGACAAATTGAATAGAATGGAGAACCTAGAAATCAGCCCACAGACTTACAGCTCACTAATCTTTGACAAAGGCAACAAGAACATACATTGGGGAAAAGACTGACTCTTCAATAAATGGTGCTGGGAAAACTGGACATCCATATGTAGAAGAATGAAACTAGACCTGTACCTCTTGTTGTATACCAAAATCAACTCAATATGGATTAAAGACTTAAGTATTAGGCATGAAACTTTAAAACAACTAAGGGAAAGCATTGGGGAAACACTTCAGGAAGGGATGCTTGGCAAAGAGTTTATGAATAACACCTCAAAGCACAAGCAACAAAGGAACAAATCAATAAATGGGATTATATCAAATTAAAAAGCTTCTTCATGGCAAAGGAAACAATCAACAGAGCAGAAAGACAGCCTGCAGAATGGGAGAAAATATTTGCAAACTATACATCTGACAAGGGATTAATATCCAGAATATACAAGCAACTCAAACAACTACACAGTAAAAAAGCCAAAAACAAATAACCCAATCATTGTTTCTTATCTAGATTATACTAAAGGTTAAATGCTCTCTTCTTCCTGTCCTGTTGTCCCCACCCGTTTTCTGCCATCTCCCTGAACTTTTCAAAAACTTCCTGAACTTTAAAAGTCAAAGCAATTCCAGTCATTTTAACATGTCATCATTGAACATCAATTAGCTTCAAGGCAAAACATTCAGTCTTAAGAGTGGAAAATGCATATAGTTGGACCCAGTTTCACATGATACTATGAAACTCAATTATTTGCTATATTTTACTCTCTCCTTTTTCTCTCATACAATAACAGGGCAGTAAAGAAGGTGATTTGTGAAGAACTGAATTCTGGTAATGAAAGGCAGGATTTATAAGAGAAATGCTGAAAGAAATAGTAATAAAAAATGTAGAGATGTTCTTGACTATTGGGAATAAACAGCAGTGTTTTAGGTTACTCTGACACATGTCACTTTGAGATGGAGTCATTCCTTATCAAATAAAGATGCACCTCAGGAAAGCTGGAACAGGTGTCAGCCTCCAGGAAGACCAAGGGCATATTGCCTTGGAAGGGAGAATGTTTCTTATTATTTATTTGTCCTTTAAAAGAGTAATACATTTGACCTTTTTGCTAACATTATCTTCCTGGGCTAGGCCAGCAAACACTTTATACATAAGAATAACTTCTAGTTTGACCATTTGGCCTTCAGAAATAGAGACACTCTGAATGAGATTTATAAAGTATCTGCCAACCCAAATGCTGCTCATTAAGGATGTTGGAGGCAGATTCCAGTGAGGGACTGCTAATGCATTGCCACTTTCTATCACTGATGACTCTGGTAAGTCCTACTTCCGTTACCGATTTCTGAGGCAAAAACAAAGAGCCATGAAGATGTTCATGAAGCATTATGGTGTAGAGGGAAGAAGAGGAATTTGAGTCAGGGTTACATACCCTCATATTGTCACTGGAGCTATCTAGTTGTGTGATCTTGATTAAAAAAAATATCACTCACATTTTCAAGACCTCCATTTCTTTCCTTGTAGATGAAGGCAGGTTTAGATTAATTTACATGTCCCTTCTTACTCTGAATTCTTTGAGACTATAATAAATGCACTTAAATTGCTAGTGTATGTTGTTTGAAAAGAAAAGCTCATGGGATAACACAGTAAATCTAGTACTTATCAAACTTTTCCAGTAAGTTTTCCCCTAGGCAGAGAATAGTAAATATCTCCTAGAAATTTCTTTGAAGTCTCTCATTTTATCTTAAAAATTATGCAAACATTGCATTTTACGTCATAAATCATCCTTGTTCATTTTAATACAAAGTGATGTTTATAATTACTTAACATTAGGAAAAAATCAATACACAGACATTAGTACCATACTTATCCTGTGATGTTGAATATCTCCTGACACACATCAAGTTAGTCAACGAAGTTTCAATCCAATGCTTATTTCATTTTTTTTTTCCTGACCGGTAAGGGGATCACAACCCTCAGCATGGTGGGGTCCGCACCATGCTCAGCCAGTGAGCGCACCGGCCATCCCTATATAGGATCCGAACCCGCGGCCTCAGTGCTACCAGCGCTGCACTCTCCTGAGTGAGCCACGGGGCCGGCCTGAATGCTTATCTCATTTTAATTGTGTTTAGCAGGGGAAGACATAAATATAAGTAGAGAAGGAATATTGGGGATGTTGGGAAGTGACATCCAAAAAATTGTTGGCAAAGGAGTTGAATGAAGCAGCAGAGTTCTACAACTGCAAGTAAAACTAGAAAGGTGAATTTTTAGTTCTATAGCCTTTATTATAGCTGAAAGGAAGCTGAGGTCAAGTCAAACCAATTTCAAGCCAATGGTTCTCCATTGGAGCTTTATGTGCCAATGTTTAAGGCATTGAGTTTAAAGTCTAATCTTTTAAAACTATTCCAACAAAGGTTAAATCCTTTGTTAGAGAGTTGGTTATCTAAAAATCATTATATATATAAACGATTTGTAGACCCCAACAACAATAGGAACATACATTTCATAGTTTCATCAAAACAATCCCTAGAGCTTTAACCAAAAGTAGTTAATAGGTAAATGAACTGAGATATAAAATGTAGAATTCAACTTTGGTTAGTATCTTTGCAGGGCAGGAGCTTCCTTTCAGGAATTTTAACAATCAAGAAAATATAGAGAGGACTGTAATTCTACTCCTGAAAATGACAAAGGACCTCATAAGGAAAATGAAGGACTTGCCTCCTCAGCCAGGTCCTTCATTTTCCTTACAGGATGAGTTCTGTAATGGCATAATGCAAGGAACAATTCAAGCAATAGGAATTTGTTCCATTCTAAAGGAGGAAAAGAAACAAATGCTGAATTATAACTGTCTTTTTTAAAATAGTTGCAACATTCTTTCTGCAGGCAGGGATTTAGGCCAACTGACCTTTTGAATTTCTACAGTACACTGTTTTTCTGAATCACAGTGTAACAGCTAGTAGATGTCCTGTAATCCAGATCATTTCAGGAAAAAAAAAGAAAAGAATTTAAAAGTAAGCTAAAGATCCATTTTTCTCCTGTTCAACGTACTGAATATGTCTCCCCAATTCTATGGCTATCTTTGGGCCTTCCCTAGATTCATACATGCACTATTCTATAGGGAGTAATTTGCTTGGAATTTTTTCTATTTTAAAATTTTAATTTATAAAATGATTAAGGAGACAAGGTTGGGAAATCATATGAAATCCTTTTCCAGTTAATCAACAGAAATTCAATCATATGAACATCTTTCTTTAAATGCTTAAAAAAGTAACTGGATGAGACCCATGTAATCACAGCATTCATGAATTTATCAGTTTTCTCAGTAGAATAAAAAATTATAAGGGCTAACAACCAGAAATCATTAAGTATACAATAAGAAGTTCTTCATTCTTTTAGGAATTAAACTCCATGATTGGAATGCATGTTTCTTAAGACTTACAGTTTGTCAGTGAATTATGGATATCAGGATCTTAGTGTGTACATGCAGTCAATAATCTGAGTATTCCATGCAATAATGTGTAAGGAACAAAAGTTAATTATGATAAAAATAATATGAAAAAATTTGTAAAACAAATAGGCAAATATCACATGAAATACAGCAAAACAGACATGACTCTTTCATCTTCCAACATATTCCTTCATCGTTTATTTAGTACTTTAGCAGCACACCTTATGTGTTATTTCCTTCACTGCTGAATGTTTCTTAATTACTTTACTTAATGGGAAACACTACTTTACATAAAATAAAAATGTTGTGAGGAGACAGAACTATGGAACCAAAGTACAACATTAGCTCTTTATTTCACGAAGAGTGTGGGCGTAGGGGATTTGAAAGACAAGTCGTGGTATTTTTTTCAGATACAGTTGCTTGTCCAAATTCAGCCTGAGTTGTTTACCAACCCTTTATATACAAATTCAGGGACAAATTAGCTATGGTGCAATAGCTCTCTATCTGCTCATTAGTGGTAAGCAATTCACAAAAGACACATTTTGGGTAGAGCACTATCGGCTAAATGTTCTATGGGGTGGATTGAGAAAGCTGTAAGAACCTCATATCTTCATTCATTTTGGATGAGGTGCATTACAGAGACTGCAGAACCCGAAATGATTGTGCTTAAACACGCTTTTTCTGGTAACAGAAAATTCAGCACAGCTGTTATTGCACAGTACTACCCATGGAGTCTAATCACCATGAGCCAAAGATTTCTTCCAATGAAACACACATTTCTTTTCTAACCTCTGTTAGTAGTTTTCATAGAGAAGCACAGGTAGGAGCCCTATGACAATTCTAGGGTTTTGTAACCTTTGATGATATTTTAAATATCATTAAAAGGAAGTCTTAAAATGTCATCTTGTCAGGAGACTTACCTTGGAAAGAAATCTGTTTTTTACTTTATTGTAGAGAACAGAAAATAAAATCTTTTTATATTGGTATCTCTCAGGCTTCAGTCTCTGCATCCTGATTAATATGTTCCTTTCTAATCACACCATTTGAATCAGGGTTTCTGGACACAGACTAGAGTTTTAAGAACAATCTCCACTCTTCCTTTACACTCGTCACTCTAACTCTAACCAAATAAAAATCACAAAACACATCCTGACAGGAAAAGTTTATTTCTATGCTAAACTACACCCCTGAAATTGTAGGATACCAAATCACAAATCTTCTATGGTTGGGTTGGATTAGGTCTATGGACTGTTGCAAATTACCTTTGCAAGGTCATGTCCCATCACCTGAGCTTACTTTATGATTCAGTTGCTTAATATGAAGTTTTAAATTCCTAACAAAACTTGTTTGTGGCTTCACACTTTAGACCGAGTGTTGTTACATTAAGCAATATCTGCAAACTGTTTGGAGTTTATTTAATAACAAAGCATAGAAGAACCCAGATGTTAATCATAAGAACAGTCTTGTCTATTTAATCACCTTTCATTTAATGGCATAGTTCAATACTTCAAGAGGCTATGGGACATTGTATTCTGTATGCAATTATCCTTCCTTAACAATAGGGGTGAAACTTAGATATTCTGTGATTTCTTTGGGATGGCAAGACAGGCATTTTCAGAACTGTTGTGAGAAATGGCTTTTGGTAGATGTGAGGCTGGAGTTGCTCTAAGAACAACAGCTGAGTAGGTGAAGAGAACAAAAGAGCAGGTTGCGTTTAGAATCTTGAAAATACACATTTATCTACATAACCAAGCAATAAAAACAAGGTGAGCAGATGAGCAGCACCCTGTTAATGTTTCCCTGCAGAATGAAGGCTTGTGTTTTTGAAAAGAGAAAATGCAGCTTTTTAAATAATGATATAACTGCGGAATAACTACATAAAGCTCTGCAAGTAATTAGTTTCTACATGAGTAATGATTGCATCGTCTATCTATTTTGTGTTTATTTCGGGGCAGGTAATTGATTTGTTTCCCCTAGTACCTTGCCTCTCAACCTCTGAAGCATAGTCTGCAGTTCAGCAGTACAGCCATCTAATGAAAACTGATTGGAAATTTAGAACCTTCCAGTCCCACTCCATGCTGGAATCATAATCTGCATTTTATTGCGATCCTCCAATGACTCATGTGCATATTAGAGTCGGACGAGCACTAACTAGTTCAGGAGATTCTCTACTTCTTCCTTTTGGAGTGGGGTGGTTTAACCCAGCTGTCCCACATACAACACTTGGTTCTAGTACTGCTAGTTTTTCAGTTATTGAGGAGGGTTATTTGGTTTCTAACTATTAAAATGTTGCCATGATAGTTCCATAATCCTCAGGGAGCTCAAGAAGCATGGCTGGTTCCCCTAAGAGGTGTTCTAGAGGCCCGTGTCACCTACTTTCATCATCTTTTTTATAGCTTTGAGGTAAGAGCAATATAGTCAGAAATCGTTTGCAGTTTAGTCACATGCTATTGAGTATTTGGGATTCTGTAAGAAGTAATCTGATAACATATGTGAAAGCACTCAGCACATGGTAGGCACTCAAATATTGGAAAATAGCATGGTGTGTCTAAACACTCAGTATTTCTGCTTATATGAGCAGGATGTGGATGTCCTAAGTCCCAGGTGGATGATTTTCATACTGCTCTTCATTTCCAGTTAAAGGGTGTGTGGAAAAAGGGCTAGCTTTAGGGATGTGTGACCTGTTCAGTTGTAGTGGACCCTGTATTTAGAACAGTCCTACCCTTGGTTTAAAGCTCAGCTATGGCTGTCCTGAAATTTTTATAAATAATTTTTGTACAAGGAGACTCACATTTTCATTTTGAGTAAAAATTCGACAGCTGAGTGAAAGAGATCTGGTGGTAAGCTGAGCCAACTTCTTAAACTCGAATCAGATATCCTGTCCTTAAGTTCCATCACTGCGAAGACTTTAGATGGGAGAATTCTTCAAAATGGCTTTTGTATTACAAAAGCGGCCATGTCTTCAAATTTCAAAAGTTCACAAAATTCACACACAAAAGTTTTTGTGGCAGAGTAATTGCAGAGTGATAGTGGATACTGTCAAGATATCCACACTATATGCATTAGCTTTTCCCAAAGTTAGTTCGACCATATCAGCGTCAGTTTCTGGCAAAGCCTCAGTAACTCTGACAACCAAGAAATATTTAGAAAGTTCCTAAGGCTACTCTAAAATAGTGTAAATAGTTATGTGAGGATTGACAGAGTGTTGTGCAATCCTGTCTTTTTCATTTCCAAAGTGAAAAATGCTGGCTAATGACTTCAGTTAATCTATGCTCAAAGATATCATGAGGAAAATAGAAGGTTTTTCAATTATAAGATCTTAGTTTCCCTCAGCTTAATAGACTATGGACATTATCAAAGTTCTTAAGTCAATGATTTAGTAGCAACTGTATTATTGCATTCTTAATGATGCAGAGAAAAACATGCAGAATATTATGAACTACTCTGCACTACCAGCAGAGTGCTGTGAAAGATAATTAACCTGCTGAAAACCAAGGTAATAGTCCAGCCTAAGTAGAGAAAAATTCCACAAAGAACCACAATTCCTTGTGTTAATGTGACTTCTCAGAGGGCAGATTTTAATCAGTCAGTTATTTGTTTTTTTTTTTTTTTTTTTTTTTTTCTGTGCTTTTGTTTTTGTTTTTGTTTAAGAAGGCAATTTAATAATGAAAGCCAATGAGGAATTTGGAAGATTGGCAGATGAACTGTGCTACATAAGCTTCTAGTCAAAATTTTAAGGAATTTTTCAACTTCAGGTGTTTTGAAGAATTGGTGGCCATATTTAATTTTAACTGACAAAGATCACTAGTCTTCCTGATGCTGTGGTTAGGCGAATGACACACTGGAAACCATGTAACTATAGAGTTGGGTGTAAAGAATAAAGAATTGCAGGAAGCCCAAACCACTGAAGTGTGATGTCAGAAGAAAACAAGGAAAAAGCCCTTTGAATGTTATACTGGAGCTCAACATTGGACTTCTGGAAACAAAGGGAGAGAGACAAATTAATCTATTGTGCTTGGATCAGAGGCGCTATAAATTAGGATGGATAAACTGGAGGAAGATGCCATAACCAAGGACTCTGTGAATAGAAAATATGGAAAAAACATAAAAAATTTTTATATACTTGCAAATAAGAAAAATGCCTGGATAATTTCATCTCTACCTGTATTCTTATTTTATGGGACTTTCAGATGTGCTTATACATGTACTATAAAGTTATTGATTCTATTAACTTCTAAAAAACAAGTAAATATAAAACAAGTCAAAATAATTAGGAAGCTGGCACCTCTATCCCTTCTTTATTCTGCATTCTTTGTTAGTTTGGATTTTAATTTATAATTTTCCTTTTTTTATATCACTATCTTTTACCCTGTTGCTGGGTTACATTTGATCATGGTATACATGTCATTTAAATTTCTCAAATATTTATACACAAATGAAGATTCACTTTTTTGGAATGTAGGTCTAATCATATAATCTTCTGTGACTCCATGCCAGCACAAAAAAATATATATAGGTACTTCATTAGACTGGTATTGGATGAACTTCTTGCTCTAGGCTTAATCTTTAAGCCTTATTTGTCACTTCCCTCAGATATGCTAAGCTTCAGCCACATAGACATACTTCCCTTTTCCTGGTTAGGATCAGTGTTTTCCTAATTTCCATGCCATTGTTCTGATGTTTCCTTTGTCTGAAATGCTCTTCCTCCATCTTGCATATTCCAATTCTGCTGATGCTATGTCTAGAACACACCTCACAGCCTCTGTGTAGCCTCCCCTACTTATTTTCCAAGGAAAGAACAGTCTTCCCTCACCTTTTTTCTTTGAAATCATATTATCTGTATCCCTTTTCTGATGTAAACATCTTATTTATCACATTAGGAATAATCTGGATTTATTAATTTTGTATCCACCAAAAAAAGGCTATCAGAGCCTTAAGCATAGAAGTTACTGAATAAACAGTTGATGAGATAAGTATAATGAATAAATATTTAGCTGGGGTAAATGGATTAACGGAAATAAACAGTGGTATGGTTTATGAAAGATGGGCAGCAGCAGAAAATAAAATCGGGAGTCCGTAGATTTCTTATCCTACAAATGTTTTAAATAGAATGTTAAGGAATTTTCAATGTCATCATTAAGATTGTATTAATGGAATGACATCAGCTGGGATGTCAGAGTAGGACCTCTGAAAATCTTTCCTTCAATAAAAATAATGAGAACTCTGACAAAAATGTCAGTATCTACTTTTTTGGAACTCTAGAAATCAACCAAAGGCTTGCAACACTCTGGGGAGCATTTATTTGCAAAAAGTCTAAATCTTCATTAGAAAAGTGAGCCTTGCAGTGTTTTAACTTGCCCTCTTACTATTTCCAGTTCCACAGGAGCCTTCAAAACCAACAATTCTATATCCACAGTGAAAGCCAGCATCCTGGCAAAAATGCAGGGTTAGTTTAACATATGAAATTAATCAACAAATAAAAAACAAAACCACAGGATTATCTCAATAAATGCAGAAAAGCATTTTACACAATTCAATGTACTAACCACCAAACTAGGATTAGAAGGAAACTTGCTCAACCTGATAAGGGGAATCTTAGAAAACCCATAGCTGACACCATTCTTAATGGTGGCGTATTAAAAGTTTCCCCTGAGATTAGGGAAGAGAAAAGAACATCTCTCATCAATTCTGTTCAACATTTTACTGAAGTTTGTAGCCAGGCCAATAAGACAAGAAAAAAATAAAAGGCATACAGATTGGAAAGAAAGAAGTAATACTATCTCTATTTACAGATGATGTGATTTTATATATGGGAAACCCTAAAACACAGACACACACACAAACAAACTATTAGAGCCAATAAATGAGTTCAGTATGATTGTACGAAACAAGATCATTAAGCAAAATCAATTGTATTTCTATACATGAGCAACAAGCAACCTGAAAATAAAATGAGGAAAATGATTCCATTTACAGTAGCTTTTAAAAAAATAAAACACTTGGGATTGAATTTAACAAAAGAAGTGTAAGGTGTGTACAGAGAAAGCTACACAACATCATGAAAGAAATTAAAGACCTAAGTGAATGGAAAGACATAATGTGTTTAGATTGGAAGAAAATATTGTTAAGATAGCAGTACTACCCAGATTAATCTACAGATTCAATGCAATCCCTATCGAAATTCCAGCTGGCTTCTTTGCAGAAATTGACAAGCTTATTCTAAAATTCATATAGAAATTCAAGAAAACCAGGATAGTCAAAACAATCTTAAAAAATTAAGAACAAAGTTGGAGGACTCACACTTTCCAATTAGAAGCACACTACAAGTCTACCCTAACCAAGACAGTGTGGTACAGGCATAAAGATAGATATATGTTGATCAATGGAATAGAATTAAGAGTCCAGAAAAAAAACCCTCACATTCATAGTCAATTGTTTTCTGACAAGGGTGCCAAGACAACTCGATTGGGAAAGAATTAGTCCTTTTAATGCATAGTGGGACAGTTGGATTCACATGCAAAATAAGAATGAAATTGGGCCCCTTCTACATTATATATAAAAATTAACTCAATGTGGTTCAAACCTAAATAAAAGAGTTAAAACTATAAAATTCATAAAAGAAAACATAGGTGTACCTCTTTTGTGATCTTAGATTAAGCAATGGTTTCTTAAGTACAACATCAAAAGCACAAACAACAGAAGAAAAAAAATAGGTAAGTTGGACTTCATCAAAATAAAAAATGTTGTGTTTAAAATTACACTATCAAAGAAGTGTAAAGAAAGCTACTGGAATGGGAGGGAATATTTGCAAATCATACACTTGATAAGGAATTTATATCTAGAATATATAATGTTTGCAATGCAACAATATAGACAAATAACCCAATTTAAAATGGGCAAAGGATTTGAATAGGCATTTCTCCAAGGAAGAATCGCCAATAAGCACTTGAAAAGATGTTCAATATCATCAATCTTAAGGAAAATGAAAATTTAAACCACAATGTGATACCACTTCCCACCTACTAGAAGGCTATAATCAAAAGGGTAGATAATAACAAATGTTGGTGAGGATTTGTGGGATTAGAACACTCAAATATTCCTAGTAGGAATGTGAAATGTTGCAGCCAGTTTGGAAAATTATTTGGTGGTCCCTCAAAATGTTAAACATTGAGTTATCATATGGCCCATCAATTCCACTCCTAGATATATACCAAAGAGAGTTGAAAATATATGTTCATGCAAAATCTGTACAATAATGTTAAAGCATAATTTATCATAATAGCCCCCAAGGGAAACAACCCAAATATCTACCACTTGGTGAATTAATAAACAAAATGTGGTATACCATACAATGGAATATTATTAAACCATAACACTGAATGATGTACTAATATATGCTATAACATGGATAAACCTAAATAACATTATGCTAGGTGAAAGATACTAGATACAAAAGGGTACAAATGACTCCATTTACATGAATTGTCCAAAACAGACAAATTCATAGAGACAGGAAGTGGAGTAGTGGTTGCCAGGACCTTGGGAGAGGGGGTAATAGAGAGTGACTGCTAATGGGTACGAAGTTTCTTTTCCAGGGTGATGAAGATCTTTTGGAATTAGATAGTGGCTATGGCTGTGTGACTTCCTCCAGACATTGCCAAATGTAGCATGGGGGTCAAATAGCCCCCTCTGAAAACGATTTCTGTAGACCTATGTGCACTGATGTGGAAAGATCTTGAAGATATATAATCAAATAATAATAGTAATTTTAAAAGATGTAGAAGAATACAAAAATGCATGAATGTGTATTTTAAAGATTGCTTGCAGTTCAGGAGGGGAGAAAATTACAATTAAATAGGGTAATAATCTGCATCATAATTTTCCTATATGAAAAATAGGTAGTAATATTCCACCCATATCAAAGGCATACTAGAATAGTTAAGAGATCACATTTATGAATGCTTTTCTTTTTATAATTCTTAGATGAAAGATGATGCACCATAACAAGATATTTTTCTTGTTATATTCTGTACTTAACACAGCACCAAAAAATACTCAGTCTGTTTGCCACAATGATTAAAGCATAATTATATAAATAAAAATAAATCAAGCTTTTGCATATTCAAGACAAGAGAATACAAGGAGCACCTGTTTCCATTTTAACTGCTGAGAAAACATTAAATCTAAATTGGATAGTCTAAAAGAAGAGACATCACCTTATTTTAAAATTACCAAGGCAAAAAGACCAAAAATGTAGGGCTGTATTAAGGCTGACTTACAGAGTTATAGCAATCACTAACATTTTAGAATTCATTGAATGTGTCAGGCCTTGCACTACCCATTTTAAATTACATTTAATTCCTACGTGATGCTATTAGGTATGGCTCAAAGGATAAATCCCATTTTATAGCAAAGCAAGCTGAGGTTTAATAAGATTGATGATGTACAGTCAACAAATGATACAATTTGGTTGTGAATCCAGGTCTATTTAATTACAAAACCCATATACTAGTATTTACCAACTTCCCACTATTTTTTTCTTTTTCTTTTTATATCTTAAGAAGAACCAGTGTGAGAAAAGAATATAATTTAGATTGCATTTCTTATTACATACACCTAAATTTTTGATGCCATCTTTGACAGTAGAGATAAAAATCACTGTGGTAAGCACCTTGAAAATATGTTTCACATGACAGGTGCCATAGAAACTTTTGGTACTGGAGTTTGTGGTGGGTCTGGGGAAGTCCAGGATACAATGTCTGGCTCTACCCAAAGAGTCAGAGGAGCAGTTCAAGGCCAGGGATGCTTAATAAGTGTGGAGCCAAGACTTGAACCTCTGCTCATCTCACTGGTGACCTCTTGCTCTTTCTACAGCACCATGGTTCTTCTCACAATATTGTACAATAGATACTATATAGCAAACACAGGGTGGGACATCAGCCCCAGAATCCTAGTGTGTACACAAAGCATGTGTATAGACAGAACTCAGGACCACATCTATCTACTGCTCAGAAAAACTGAAAGCCTGTTTCCTGGAAATGGTTTGGTCTGGGGCTCCAACAGATGTGCAGCCCACTTGGGAGATTTGAGAAAGTGTTTCTGAGAAGGGCCACCTCTCATAGCTTCCTTCCAGGGTGAGGAGCTGTAAAAGGCACTTCCACATTTATTATTATATTTGAACTTTATAGCAATCCATGAAATGTTAAGTATGTTTCTATTAAGATTTAATTTTATATATGAAGAGGTAGACTGATGGGTACAAAACTATGCTGTCTACCCTAAGTGAATCATTGTGCAGTATATGCATGTATTGAAACGACACACTGTATCCCACGAAAATAAATATAAATAAAAAAAGAGAGATGAAGAATCAGAGATTTTATGTAACTTCTTATAGGTCGTACATCAATAAGTGTGATAAGGTAGATCTTCTAATTCCATATGTAAGGTTATTTCTATTATACCAGGCTCCATATGTAAACTATATAATTTTTTTTCTAGGAAATTTTGTGCTGTATTAAAGTATTTCTGTCTAGTTTAATAGTAATTAAATCCCTCACACAACTTGTGTTAGTTCTTTCTCACCCCTGTCCCAGGAATAAAAGGGAAGGAATATTTTAATAGACTTCTAAGAGCAATGTTTAACTCTCACAAACTTCTTCTGCATGAGTCTTTTTCTATCTTCTCGACTTTATTTCAAGACTTTGGAACGTTTCACAGAAACAACTAGAGAAGAAAGTGATGGGCTATGTAACGTTCTCAGTGGATGTCTTTCTCAATTTTGGACATTCATTCCTCAAGAGATTTGAGGTGGTTGTCTTCTAAAGCAGAACACATTTCTAAAAAGGGGATTCTCTTCACACTTCTCCTAAATGTTTCAGATTTTAAACTCATACTCTATAATTTTAATGAAAAATCCCAAAGACTAAAAGAATTGTAGTTTTATTACTGTAGCTGAAAGTGGTGCCTTCATCTGTTACTTGCACAAATCCCTCTCTCTGCTCAGCATCTCCAAAACTTACTTGCCCAGGCTGAGGATGGGTAATGCAATACTGGACACTACATATCTCTGTCCAGGCATATTGTATAGATGATTGCAGGAAGCCAAAGCAGCTGGAGTGGGACAACAAAAAGGAAAATGAACAAGAAAAATGTACACTAAATCTCAGTGGTGTGGGAAAGAAGAGGTAACCAACAAATTAATCATAATACCAGGAATTCTGCCATGCTTAAATGATCATCAAGACCCAACATATTTCATAATAACACATTTTAACACCCATGAGTTCTCTAAAATGAGAAAATCTGATAAAGGCAGAGGATGTTGAAATTTTCCCTTATTGCTACGTACATGACTTTATTATTTATATCTGTACTACAGAGGCTGAGGTAGAGGAAATCATTCTGTCACTAGGTATGGAGCTCTGCAGCTTTTGTTCAGTGCAGACAGAAGAGCAATAGCTAATGCTGTCTGCTGCTGCAGGTCCTAACTTATATGCTCTTATCTTCACTGGACAGTTTTATATTTGAAGATTTCCCTTGCCCACCTCTTCAAGTTGATCAAATTGCAAAAATCACTGAGCGGAATTCTATATTGGCCTCACATGTGAGCAGGTGGACCTATAAATTAGCTAAGGAGAGATTATATATTCTAAGGGACACTATAGTTCAGTATTGGTGAGGGGTTTTAGTGCTTTTAGTGGACTATAGCAGGGAAGTTTTTTTTTTATGAGGACAGGTAGAAGGGACTGGTCAGTGGTTTTGCAGTACTGTTGCAATTTACAACAAAGGACTGTTGCAATATACAACTCTTGAATCATGTGTCTACCATAATATGTGGTAAAATATGCAACATAACATGGAGTTAGACTTCTTTTGCTGTCACCTGCACCTCCTGTACAGAAGTGGAACCTAAGAAGAAAGACTAAATCTCAATTCTCTGCCCACAGATTAGCTCTTGTTAACAATGGTCACCACTGTTCCACATTGTAGGGTGAGCTGTGTCTGGAAACTGTTTTACCTGGGAAAAAAGCACCCTGATTTATGCCATTCTACTTATAATATTCTTTCTTTTTTTCTTCCACCTGTGGGATTCAGTTCAAATGTCATAGCCTCTGAATGGGCTTCTCTGTGAAGAATTGGTCATTAGCTCCTCTGTGTCCCCTCCACATTTATCAAGAGTTCTGTTACTGCAGCAACAAGCATGTTAGTTCATGCTTTGTGGCAAGCATTGGTTCAATATAGTGGCCACAAAGATGAATAAATATAATGTAGTTCCAATTCTGAAGAGATTTATAATATTGTAACTCTTATTTATGCATCTAGTTCATCTGCTAGAGTAGCATATGAATTCCAAGAGGTATGCACTGTGTTTCACTTATCTTTGTATTCTCAACACGTAGCACAAGGGTTTGCACAAAAAAATAAAACAAACTGTATAAAGTGCTTATTAATTAAATGTGTTACCAAAAACATATATTAACTAAAAAAGTAAATTTATCAATTAAAAAGTGAAACATACATAAAACTTAAAAGTGAATCTTAATGAAAACATACAAATACAAAAACTTAAATAAAATTGGACCAAAATTAGGGAATTATACATGGTGATGGTATTTACATTTTTGTTAGTAAGATCATAATACATAATTCATTGATTCATGTAGTTATTTGGTTAACATACATTCATTGAGATAATACATAAACCACATTGGTATTTTCTCATAACTGCATATTATACCAATTTTTGAAAATCACATCTGAAGTTATTTAGAACTAGGAACAAAGAATGTTTACAATCAATTTTCTCAAATATCTAATAAACGATTGGTAAATGATGTTTTACTCTAATAAATGATGCTCATCTGGTAATTGGACACATCATTGTTAGCCCCCTTTATTTTGAAAATCAATTTACAATTTACTTTCATGGCTTGTTGGTTTTCTTTTGTATGAACACTTTGTAGATTATCCGAAATTAAAACTAATGAAGTTTGAGGTCCATTTAAAAAATGTGGCATTTTAAAATACCTAATACTCTGTCCACAGAAGTTACATTTCAGTAGAACTCATTCCAGTGAGATAAATTTGCATATTTTACACATCTAGTAACTCTAGGAGTTGATGGGACAATGTTTAATTTTAGTATTGTAAATTTTGAACTTGCACGAATGGAACTAAATTATTAAAAAAATACTGTTTGGATGAACTTCTATAAGATTTATTGAAACTAAGAAAGATTTTTGCTATCTGTTTCCTCAGCATATACAAGGGATGGAGTGTGAAGTGGCATTGAATGATTAAAGTCTGATTTCATCCTGTACATGCAAAGTGTGTAAACCTCTGGAAAGAGGTTCCACCTTTTGATGTGAAGCTTTCATCCTGTGATTATACAATATGAACTTTTACAAAAAAGTTTTTCTTTAAGTGAGGAATTCCAGCTTCAACAGACTAAAGAAGAAAACATAAACCATGTGATAATCTCAATAAATGCAGGGAAAAGTGACAAAATTAATATTTTTCCATGACAAAAACTCTCAGCAATGTAGTAATAGATGGTAATTTCCTTAACCCAGGAAAAGGGCATCTATAAAAAACGTAGAGGTAACATAAATAATTGTGAAAGACCAAATGATCTTCCTCTATAATCTGAAACAAGGCCAGTATGTCTGCTCTCAACACTAATATTCATTATTTTCCTGGAGGCCAGTGCAATGAGGCAAGAAAAGAAAAGGCGTACAGATTAGAAATAAAGCCATAAAATTGTCTCTAGTCACAGAGTTATGATTGTCTACTTAGATAATGCCAAAGAATCTGCATAAAAGCTCCTACAACTAGTGAGTTTAACAAGACAGCAAGATGCAAAGTCAACATACAAAAATTAATTTTATTTCTATATAACTAGCAAGAAACAATTGGAAAAATTTAAAAGACCATTAAAATAGCACCAAAGCTATGAAATAATTTTAAATCTAGCAAAATGTGGAAGATTTACACACCGAAAACCACAAGACATTGATGAAAGAAATCAAAACAAACCTAAATAAATGGAGAAATACACTGAATTCATGAATTGGAAGACTCAGTATTGTTAAAATGTTAATTCCACACCAAGTTGTGTAATGATTCAATGCAATCCTAGTAAAAAATTTCAGGAGAATCTTTGTAGAAATAAATAAGTTTATTTAAAAATGAGTTTGGATAGGCAAATAATCCAGAAGAACTAAAATAATTTTGAGGACAAAGAAGAGGAATGTTAGAGGACTCATTGTCTTATTTCAATACCTACTATGAAGCTACAATTTTCAAGACAGAGTTGTGCTGTGGTGCTGGCAAAATGATAGACAAATATATCAATGTGACCAAATAGTGAGTTTGGAAATAGGTCTACACATATATATGGTCAATTGATATTCTATGAAGGTGCAAAAGCAATTTAATGAAAAAAGGATAAATTTTGAATAAATGAAGCTAGAACATTTAGATATTAATATTTCCAGGGCCCACCCCATGGCGCACTCAGGAGAGTGCAGCGCTGGGAGCGCAGCGACGCTCCCCTCGCGGGTTCGGATCCTATATAGGAATGGCCAGTGCGCTCACTGGCTGAGTGTGGTGCCGGCGACACCACACTAAGGGTTGCAATCCCCTTACCGGTCACGAAAAAGACAAAAAATAAAAATAAAAAAATAAAAAAATACCCCCCCCCCCTCAATCCATACTTCACACCACATACAAAGTGTAAAAAAAGAAAAAATGTAACTCAAAATGGACCGGTGACTTACATGTAGAACATGAAACTACAGTACTTATGAAACAAAACATTAAAAACAATCTAGAATAGTGAAAGATTTCATAAGTATAACTCAAAATTCATGATTAATTAATCAATAAAAATTTATATACATTGATGTTCATAATTAAAACCTGCTCTTTAGAAGACACTGTTGAGAAAATGAAAAGGGAAAAAATATTTGCAAGAGGACATACAATAAAGAAATTTTATCCAGAATATACAAAGAACTCTCAATTTGCAATAATAAGAAAACACACAACCCAGTCTTAAAAGATCTGAACAAATATTTGGCTGAAGTGAAAAACAAAATCAAATAAAACAAAAAAACAAGCTCCCCCCAAGACCTGACAATACCAAGTGGTGACAAGGGAGTTGAAACAACTGAAAAATTCATCCATGGCTTGCAAGTGTGCAAAATATAGAATCCTTGTGGAAAACAATTTGGCAGTTTCTTAACTTAAACATACCGTTACCAAATGCCTCAGCAATCCCATATAAAGGAGAGCTACATAAAACATCTTTCTTTCCTATATGAAATGATAATCTAACAATTCAAGTATGGGCTGCCACTAAAGTGCATTAAAGTTATTGAGCAGTAAGATTGTTCCATTATGAAATAGTAAAAGGAACTATCTTTTAGAATTAGAGCTGATATTCCCACTAATGTTTCTGATTTCTCACATAAAAATAAATATTAAACTTTAAGTCATAATGATTGACTTTTCATCAATGAAGCCACTTAATTGTTATTCAATGGAAAAATAAATTATTCTTAAATTATTGTTTTTGATTTTTATTCTCTTTAATTTTTCTCTAGATATTTACTGAATACAAATTATATAAATAAATAAAGCTTTTTACTTGAAGACCTGGAAGTGCCAATGTAGTGGTTTTAGACTGATGTGCTTTCTCTGGAGAAAAACCTCACGTTTTTCATGGCAGCCTAAATGCTTTTGTGGGGGCAGTCAGATCTCTCACTCCAAGCCCAGATAGTCCTTTTGACATAAAGAAGAGTCCCCTAGGGACCGAAGTCTGATGCTTCCATACCTAAATCACAGCTGTGACAATTTAGTACAGGCTGTCTTCTGAGAAAACAAGTCAACTCAGGAAACAAGATTGACAAGGCCCTAAGTTTCCTGAAATTTATAAATATTTATATTTCCCAAATAGCCTTCTTCAGCATAAAAATTTAAAACCAAAAGAATGGTGGATTTGGTTATACCCTCCCAGGATCTTTGGGATGGAAATCATTTAGGTTGTCTCACTTTCCCAAAAGATGGTTCTCAGGTCTTTGTTGGTCATGGTGTAATTAGAATTGCAGATGCCTTTAAGGTCCAGGAAGCACTGCACATTCAAGAATGTAAGCCCCAGTAAGGAATGCACTGTAACTGGGGATTCAGAATTTTATTAAAGGCAACTAAACAACATATGTGTCCTTCCATACCTGATAGCATGTTTTTAAGCTGACTTTCCTACCCATTATGTCTTGGGTCATTTTTATTCCTGAGACCTGATTAGAAATCTTACTGGATCTATGAAATATTTCATTTAAATTAAACATATCAAAAATTAGCCCATTTCTCCTCCCCACACACTTCTCTTGAATATATATTTTTGTTAAGGATATATCATTCTTCTCTTCATTGGGGCTGGAGCCCTTGATCTTTGATTCCTCCCTGTCTCTTTTCAGTATCCCTCCTCACTTCCTCCATATCCAGTCAGACGTCAGTGCTCTCATTTCTCTCTTATGTCTCTCTTGTCTAATTCTTTTCCAGTTCCACTGCTGCCATTCTAGTTCAGGTCCTTAATATCTTTCACATGGATTATTGCAGTAACCTAACTGATCTCCTTGTTTCATTCTGTCCTTTCCTTTTAACCTGGGAAGAAATATAGAATAGTAATTAAGTGTAAGTATGTGCCAGAAATAGATGGCCTGATTTGAACTTCGGTCATGGATAAGTTATTTAGCATCTTTAAGTATCACGTTTCTGTTTCTTGTGAGGTTTATATATAGTCTTCATTATAGTGCCTCACACACAGAATTGCTAAAAACATGTTAATAATGATTATTTACCTTCCTCTCAGACCTTAACACAATGTAGTATAATTATATGTGGACTTGTTTTATGTTTCCATGTAGACCATGAACTTCTTTGGGGTAGACACTGGATCTTAACCAATTTTTGAGTATGAAGCAATTACATAGGAACCAATGTTAATCCAAAATAAATCCTTTCAGTATCTGTTTTGCCTTTAGAACAGAACCTGCTTATTGGATCAGCCTTACCGATAATTAACTGGTCTACTCCTGCTTTTGTAAATGTGCTTGCTTATCGTAATGACTACTGTACTGGCTGCACAAATGCTGAGAGAACAAAACCTAGAACCTGGAAGAGTCCACCTATATAATTCCTGTGAGACCTGGACTTGAGGCTCAGATTTTGAAGTGCTAGCTCATCCAGACCCCAAAATACCTGACTCTCCAACCCTCTGAGTGCCAACCACTTCTCTGTTGGAGTCCTTTCCATCACACTAACAGCATGGTAAACATAATGGATTGTGATAATTATTTATTAGGTAGCATTACATGGATTTTATTTATCAACCATCTGTGAATACTCTACTCAGTCCTGATCTAGATTTCTAATAATTTTTATCTGGAAAGAGAATAAGCTTTGAAGTCAAACACAATGACTTCAAAATGTTGTTTTGACATGTATAATTGGTGGGGCTCTATGGAGAGTAAGAAACTTTCTGTGCCTCCTTCATTTACCAAAAATGGTCATAACAATCCCTACAACACAGTTTGTTGTTGTTGTTGTAATTTTTACTAACATAAAATGCTAGCTTCTTCTTTAACATATAACTCCCTACTTCATATATGCATACTGGTCTCTCATATTTCTGGAACCAATGCATTTCTGTTTTATTACTTTCTAAGCATACATTGGCTTGTATAATTTTTATATATGGATAACAATTTGCAATAGTTTGGTCAATATTGAAGAAAGCCCAAAGGTGAATATAATTATAAAAAAGTTCTTCAAAGAAAATTGCATATATCCTGCATTGCACTGAGAAATAGAGTGCAACTAAGTAAACAAAAGAGAGACAAAGTTGCATTTATTAAAATATAGACTATCTGGAAAATCCAGTTAAAATCATGGAAACATAAAACAAGTCCACATATAATTATACTACATTGTGTTAAGATCTGAGAGGAAGGTAAATAATAATGAAGAGGGTGAGAAACCTTAAGATCCAGTTTCAAAAAGATTAGCAAAAAGGCAAACTTAAGGTCCTGCATTAACAGGAGTCACTAATTTATTTATTTAGAGATTCCTCCCTGTCTGTCCCTTCCTTCTTTCCTTCTTTCATCCCGGTCTCCCTGCCTCCCTCCTAGATCATATTATTTGAGTGCCATCTATGTGCTGGGTGCTACTGATAGAAAGTTTCATCTTTTGAGGAACTCAGTGTAGTTTTAAGAGAAAAATCAGTTGATCACTTTAAAACTTCAGTCATTTTTATAATCATGGTCTCTCAAAAATGAGATTAAAATATAATTGAGATTGTTTGGATTTAGCTATCTGTATACCCAATGTAGTAGTTGAGATATGAGTAACCATAGAACAGTTTATTTAAAGCTATCAATTTCCATATGGGTTTTCGTGGAACTGAAGTGGAAGAGTTACGTTTGGGATGAAGGAGACTGGGGCAACCTCTCTTTCTATAGGTATGCTGAGTACTTCTGTCACACCAATCTGCAGTCTATTATTGAATATTTAAGGACTTCTTTAGCCATCTCATTTTGTTTGGGGCAATGAAGTAGGTATTCTACCACAGGAAGGAAAAGGCTGTGGTGTATACTGTGATTTCCAAATATCAGTTTGTATACTGGGTGTTATAGACTGAATGTTAGTCTCTCTCCAAAATTCATATGTTGAAATCCTAACTTCCAATGTGATGGTTTAAAACACTGGGTCTTTGGGCAGTAATTAGTTCATGAGGGAATCCACATGAATTCACAGGTCCCTCATGAACGAGATTATACCCTTATAAAAGAGACCCCAGAGAGCTCTCTAGTCCTCTTCCCACCATGTGAGGATAAAAATTGGTAGCCTGCAACCCAGCAGAGGGTCCTCACCAGAATCTATCATGCTGACATCCCAGTCTTGGACTTCTAGCCTGAAGAACTGTGAAAAGTAAATGTTTGTTGTTTAAGCCACCCAGGCTATGGTAATTTGTCAAAGCAACATGAACTGACATAGACATTGGCATTGTACCATGTGCCTAGGAATTAACTTAATAGCTATTTGTTGTGCTCTTAGTATATGCCTTTATTGTGAGAAACTTGTTCCTAATACAGATTTCATGAGTTCTACTCATAGCTTCACATTCGGTTGATTGGAGGTGAGATCCCCAAGTCTATTTTTAAAAGGGCTTACCAGATGATCCTTATGTTCAACGAGGTTTGGAAATCCCTGGCATCATACCTCTACGTACTAGAGTTTCAAAAGCTTTGCCCTTTGACTCTTCTGGTTATGAGAGGTAGAAGCCCCCTATAAGTCACAGAGATGAGTGCCAAGGGGCTGTTTGGCAGAAGCTGGTACTGATGTGGGCAGCAGTCCAGAGACAGCAGGCAGTGGTGGTCAATGGAACATCCTGGTAGAGGGACTATGCTGTTGTGATAATATGTGAGAACATGTTCCCTCTCTCTCCTTGAGGAAAAATTATGCCATGGGGCCAGATTTCAGGCAAAAGTCTTGACTTCTTTCTAATAAAGTAGGCAAGGAATTAGAAAATAAACATTTGATCTCAACCAATATTTAATCTCTGGGGGGCCACATGTGTACTTTGGGTGGGAACAATGATCTGGCTACAACTTTTGTTTATTTATGTCCAGTCATTTACATATATCCCAAGATTCTTCCATTTGGGAATTCAATAAATCTATTGCTGTAGAGCAATCATTAATAAGGTTTGTGAATGGCAGATCTCTTGCTGCCAATTTGTTTGGATGAGTTTTTCTTACCTGGCTACTGAAGAGGAGGTTTGTGACTAGGAGGTAGATTTTCTATCACAATCAATTGTTCTGTCTTGTCTTAATCACAGTGGGAAGTAGAAGGGAGTTTATATTTTAAAGGTGGTAGTCTTCTCCAGTTCTTATAGGGACAATGCCTATGGATCTCATCAGGGAGAGAAATTTACTTAGCTCCTTGAAAGTGCATTTTGAAGTCAATTCTATTTGGTGAATCAGTCAGGAGAATTGTTCTAACCTATATCAAGTACTTCTTAGAAAAAATAAAGAGATTCATTAGTATGTGATCAGATAAACTGTCACATGCTGCATCTTACTTGGGTTCCAATGCTCTGGGAAGGAATATTTGACAGGTAAAGGTTTTTCTTTCATTTGTCTTAGTGCTTAGTTAGCTAAACTAAATAGGATTTTCACAGAATCTTTAGAAACAATTTTGTATTTGTTCTTATATAGTCTAACTTTTTACTGGAATTTGAGTTGGCTTTCTATAAACATTTTAACAAAAACTGTTTGCTTATAATATTTGATATTTCTCAGAGAGTTTTTACAACAGAGCTCTCTCTACTGTCTTAGAAAATATGAGCATCAAGTGTTTAACAGGATCATTTTGTAATCCCACCAGACATTTTCCTGTCCTTTTAAAATTCTTAACTATCTTCATAAAATATATTTGTAAAAAATGAATACTAGTGAAGAAATTGTGAGAATGGTTTGAGCATAAATGCATCTTAATTTTCTTCAGATTGAAATGAACTTATTCTTATTAGACCAAGAAATACTAATGTTTACTAGTCTTGACGATCTGTATAAACATCTCCAATGAGATTAAATGTGCAATAGAGAGAGCTGTGACAGAGGCTGTGGCATGCATGCTGACACAATGATGAAGAAAGTCAGTTGTACATTTTGGATATTACAAGAAACTTTGTCCACTCTTTCAAAAATTGTGTAATTCATTGTACGGTATTCATTCATTCTATGAAAGGTTGATAGAGCATCCCACTCTGTTTACTTCTTTATATCAGAAGGGAACCATGGCTCTGTCGTTGGTGCACGGTGTTTTGTCAGAATTGTTGCGTATAGCTGGACCGTGCGCCCAGCGACTAAACATTCCTGACAGTGCAATCACGTTAGCAGCAGCCTCATTAAAGGCCCTCAACTCCATCCACTGCCGTTAAACTAAAACTGGGTGACTAGGATACTTGGACGGGCACTTTTTAAATTAAAACTTTTTTCCATTAAATTTTAATCAACACCCAGAATCTCATTAATTATTTTTTATAAAATCTTGTCAGCCACCAGTTATTATTCTATGAAACCACTTACACTAGTGTATAGATTTTAGCTTAATGAAATGGGCTTTCACTTTGGAATGCCTATTAAGGAGAATAAATTAATGTTAATAATAAATGGCAAAGATGTATTGAACTTCATACATAGAGGCAAGTACTGAGGGTTTTACTTGCATTGTCCTGTTTATTCCTCTTAACAACCCTGAGAAGACTGAGGAACACTCAGGCTCAGAAATTTTCCCAAGATCATAAAACTAATAGGTGGTAAAAGATGACTGAATAGCCCAGTGTGCTCTGAGGTGAGCCCAGCAGAACTGCCCAGCTAGAGGTGGCCCCTCACCACTCCTTGGACCTGGAGGGGAGCACCAGCCTGTGGGGTCTGACCGGCTGAGGTGTGCCCAGCAGAACTGTGTGGCACTAGGGGCTCATTCTATGACCACAGATTCTGAAACAGGACCCAAGGTGGTTTAACATAGCCACCACCACACCTATTGTCAAGCAAAGACAATTCACCACCACAGTAGCAACCAGTGTAATAGGAGAAGCAAACCCTCTACCAAATGACCAAACATCAGTGAAAAAATTCTAGAAGTGCAAACAAACAAGAAGAAATGACACCACCAAAAGAATATAGTAGTGCTCCAAAGTCAGACTCCATGGAACAGGAAATCCTTGAAATGTCTGAAAAAGAATTTTGAGCAAAGAACTTAAGAAAACTTGAAGAAATAAAGGAAGACTCAATTAGAGAATACAATGAAACAAGAAAAAAAATCCAGAATATGAAGGAGGAAATCTATAAAGAAATTAATACCATAAAAGAGTACAGCAGAACTTGTAGAAATGAAAATTTCACTCAATGAAATAAAAAACACACCTGAGAGCTTGAGCAGCAGGGTAGAGCAAGCAGAGGAAAGAATGTCAGAGCTTGAAGATGGCCTTTATGAAATAACTCAGGCAGACAAAAAAAAAAAAAAAAGAAAAAAAGAATTAAAAATAATGAGGAAAATCTAAGAGAGACAGCAGACAACCTTAAGTGCTCCCATTCGAATCATGGATATTCCTGAAGGGGAGGACAAAGGAAAAGGTATTGAAAACCTACTCAAGGAAATAGTAACAGAAAACTTCCCAGGCGTAGGATGAGATACAGACCTTCAGATCCAGGAAGCTCAAAGGTCCCCAAACAGATTGAATCCAAAAAGATTCTCCCCAAGATGCAGTATAGTTAAATTTGCAAAGCTCAAAGACAAAGAGAGAATTCTACAAGCAGCAAGAGAAAAGCATCAGGTCACTTATAGGGGAACCCTCTTCAAACTAACAACAAACTTCTTCACCGAGACCCTACAGACCAAAAGAAAGTGGAATGATATATTCAAAATACTAAAATAAAAAAAAATTGCCAACCAAGAATTCTTTACCCAGCAAGGCTCTCCTTCAGAAATGAGTGAGAAATAGTGTATTTCCCAGAAAAACAAAAGTTGTGGGAGTTCACCACCACATAACCAGCCCTGCAAGAAATTCTTAAGGGAGTCATTCATCTGTGATATGAATAATGGTGACCATTATCACACATACACAAGAAAGAGAAAAACCCACTGTTAAAAAAAAATGCCAGCAAGAAAGAGAAAGAAGCTAAATCATCCCACCTTAAATTCCTGACTAACATTGAAGAAGGGAAATAAAAGGGGAATTAATGATCAAAAGATATTTAAACCATCTAAAGAAGAAGCAATTAAATGACAGGAATTAAACAGCACTTGTCAATAACTACCCTAAATGTGAATGGACTAAACTCCCCATTCAAAAGAAACAGACTGACTGATTCAATTAAAAAGCTAGACCCAAATATATGCTATCTTCAAGAGACCCACCTCACCTGTAGAGACACACATAGAGTAAAAGTGAACAGATGGAAAAAGATATACCATGCAAATGGAAACCAAAAACGAGCAGGAGTAGCTATTCTTATATTGGACAAAATAGACTTTAAACCAAAAAACATCAAAAGGGACACAGAAGGCCATTATATAATGATAAAGGGATCTATCCAGCTAGAAGACATAACAATCATAAACATATATGTACCCAATACTGGAACACCCAGATATATAAAGCAAACACTCTTAGACCTAAAGAAAAAAATAGGACCTAATACATTAATAGTGGGTGATCTGAACACCCCTCTCTCAGTATGGGACAGATCTTCCAGGCAACAAGTCAACAAAGAGACACAGGATTTAATCTACACCTTAGACCAGCTGGACTTGGCAGATATATACAGAACATTTCACCCAATAGCTAAAGAATACACTTTCTTCTTATCAGCTCATGGTACATTCTCCAGAATAGACCACATATTAGGTCACAAATCTAGTCTCAGCAAATTTTTAAAAATTGAAATCATTCCAACTATCTTTTCAGACCACAGTGGGCTAAAATTGGAAATAAACAACAAGCAAAACTATGGAAGCTATACAAATACATGGAAACTAAATAATAGGCTCCTGAATAACCTACGGGTCCAAGAAGAAATTAAACAGGAAATCAAAAAATCAAAAAATTTCTAGACACTAATGAAAATAAAGATACATCATACCAAAACAGTAGTGCGTTGGTCTTACAGAGGGAGGGAACATTTCTAGGGCTACAAAGTGGAGTGGGGGGGGGAGAGAAAGGGGAGGGAGGTTGGGAGATTACTGGGTGGGGTACACAGGGTACAAAAGTAATTTATGGTAATGGGTATGCTGCTGGTATGTATCTGGCCCTCACATCATGGGCATGGGGGGTGACAATTAGCTTTGTATCTCAAGAATATTCATTAAAAAATAAAAGGAGACTGAATAAATACTGAATAAATTTATATTGCTCAAGAGGTCTTTAGTCGCAGGTTAAAAGTATGAGGTTGAACATGGTTTTGAATCTGCATTAAGAAAGATGGTTGAATAAATTTCCCTTAAACTATGGGTTATATCAGTACTTTGTATTTCTACAGTGCTTTTCATAGTGGTTTTCATTCACTGTATTATTTTATTCATCTAAAACAATTTTATGGGATGTATAGGCATTGTGGTATTATTTTCTTCTATTCATAGAATAAATTTCTGTCTGAAGCTGCAGAGATTAGCCTAGAACCAGCTTTCTAATTCCCTGTGCAGGGCACTTTCAAGTGGACCACACTGCCTGTCTCTGTAGATCAATCCATTGCTAACTATGACATTTGGTGAACAATAATTGAGAATAAAGTAAGCTATGAAAGAATATAGTTTATCATCGGTACATGTATTGTAACCTAAAATCCCCAATTATCTCATAGGCATTCACCAAATTTGTCATTTAAATTATGTAGGTGGAAAGCTGAGGTGTAACTTTACTGAAAAACATTGAACATGGGTGGTGTTATACACTGGGGAAAGGTCTACTAATTTCTTTTCTTTTCTTTCTTTTTTTACTGGCAGCTATCTAGTACAGAGATCAAACCCTGTACCTTGGTGTTAGCACTATACTCTAACCAACTGAAATAAGTAGTCATTCAGAGCCACTCATTTTTGATCCCCCCCCTGCAAAAAAAAAAATTGTTTGGGAAATCCAGATGAAACAATATCATGGCAGAAAAATAATTAATGCAGAATAAGTTTAACATGGAAAACCTGAGTAGGAATTGTAGTATAGACTTTCTAGTAGCCTAAGAAATAAATACTCACCTGTCTATAGGATAAACACAGGACAGCTTTTTAGAACTTTTCTTAATACTGAAGCATAAGTAAGATTTCTCTTATCAAGTCTTCATAATGAGATTATTGTAAAGATTATCCTAGACAATGATCTTCATAATAACTACAATTAAAACTAGATGACAATGCCATAGGCCTAATGTGTAATTCAGTAAAAATTCTGTGAAAGATCAAACCAGTACAGTCTATATATATAATTTCTGAGGGCCTGGATTGATCCAAGGATAAAATTAGAATATTCAGAAGATCTCACAAAAAAAATGTGGTTTGGGGCCACACATTCTTTCGAGAATTAGATGAAAGCTGTGATTGAGACTTCTCCCTCCAAAAATAGACACAAAATTACAGTTGCAACATATTTAATGAAAAGAACTATGTAAAATTGAAAATCTAGGAGCATTTTTACCCTAGCAGCACATTCCTCACATCCAGAATTCTTTAATAAATGAACAGGTAGTTTTAATGTCTCATTAATATTTGCCACCCATGCTTTTGGTCAGGATTAACAGCAGGGATTTGCAGAATGCATTCGCTGGCAAGAAGGTGTATCCTCCTGTGATTGATCAAAAGGAGATGTCATCCACTGTGAAGAGAGTGAAGTTAAGAACCTTTATGAAAATTAAGGAACACAACCAAGACATGCACTTTAAGAAGCCCCTTTCTGACTAGAAGTGTATAAAGTAACGATAATAATAATAATTTATTATGTGTTTCCACTCAAGTTCCTACTCAACTTCATGAAATTAGTGCTATTGTTATCCCCATTCTACACAGGAATAAACAGGAGGCATGATAAGGTTAGGTAACTTGCACAAGGTCTGAGTCCAGACATGATAACTTAATTATTAGACTTCATTGAGAAAAAAGATTTCAGTTCTACACTTAAAAAAAAAAAGTGGCATTCATTTTTCCTAGACAATAAATTATTTAAATATAAATTAAAATAATAAAAGACAAATTTTGTATAGTAAGTGAACATCAAAATAAATAAAGTAGCAATCATTAAATTTATTCTACTGCCTGCTGCCTTGTCCTGGCATTGAAGGATTTTAGGTTCAGTGAGCTGGAAAGGACTTCAATAGTGACTCTGTATGTCCCTTTGACAATTCTTACACATATAGTAAACGGTTGTCAAATGTTCTTGATCCCAAGGTTTTAAAAATATCTAAAGCCTACTTCACAAAATAGTCTACCAAATTCTTCAATGTATTTATGTACATTATATTGTCCATTAAATGTTTATTTTGGTAAGAGTGGTAAAAATTAACTTTAAGGCCCTAACTTTTATTTATTCTTGTGTTTGCATACTCATTCACCTCGGATATTTATTTCATATCAGGCATTTATCATATTCTAGTTCACATTTATTTTACTATACACTTATAATTCTATTATTCATTATTTATGTTAACTTAAATTCTAACCTTAGAAAGAAAAAAACTTCTCTAGCTATGGCATGACTGAATTCAGCTTTGCAAAAATAAACATTGATTACACATGTGTGTTGCTTTCTAATTTTAAGGTTAACTATTATTTGTCAGCTTTGACTGTGTCCTCAGAAAAATGCTTCTGGGCTGGCTTTTATTGCCTTGCTTTATGATAATACACAATCCCACAGTAAGGTATAATTTTGGTTTTTCAAAGTTAGCACAAGGGATAATGCTCTGAAACCCCAAGATGTTACTATATGAAGTATTTATTGAATAAAATACTGCCATACAGGCAGGTGGATAAAAATGTCCCAAACCTAACAAAATCAGATAAGTCTAATTTAAAAATACACAATGGTGTAAAATTAATTCAGTCTTCTTCCTGTTCCTGTCTATTTTGTCATTCCTTCCTCCACCCCCTTTTAAAGTTTTCATTGTAATTGGTGACTGAATACAGTTTTCTTTACAGGCTTGTGTTCCCTTAGCCCACAGATGTCAGGAGGAGGTGGGAGTAAATGCAGCTGTGAAACAGAATCAAGATCAAGTTCCATCCTCCCCAGTAAAGAATGGGGTAAACAGTGCTCTGCTCTGCTTTGTACAAGCAGCTTCCTATGACATTCAGTTTCAAGATTATGGAACCAAATTCAGTGGTCTCTAAGGTTCTGATCCTAGATTCCAGTCTAAGGGACCCACTCAGGAAAAATATGTTTATGTGTATCTGTATATGTTTGTATGTGTAAATTTGTAAGTGTGTGTGTGTGTTTATGTATGTATAGTGCATAGTTGCTTCCTTCTTTTTTTCTTTATTTTTTTTTAGATTTTAATTATCAATATACAATGTAGTTGATTTTCGTGTCCCTTTACCAATTCCTCCTTTTCCTCCCTCCCTCTCCCCTCTCCCCACCATCAACATCATTTCCATTCACTTGTCTTAACAAGTGCAAGGAATTGTTGTGTCTTCTTTTTTTCCCACTGTTCATTTGTATATTTACTTATTTATTTTTATTAGCTCCCACAAATAAGTGAGAACATGCGGTATTTCTCTTTCTGTGCCTGGCTTCCTTCTATTAATATTCCTTGCTGCAATGAAAATCAATGATCACTGTATATTCCCTACAAAGAGACAAAAATTCTAGTATTTAGGTTTACAAAATGTCAGTTACAATGAGATAGGAACTTATAAACCTTCTGCACACTTGTTAGAATATAATACACAATAAGAAATAGCACTTAAAGCCATGAATGCCACTAATTCCTCACTTTACTTGCGTAAAAGTCTAACTAAATATAATGTGAATTTTTATTAATAAGGACCATAGAATCATGTTCTACAAATTATAACTGTATAAACATTCAGTTCAGGAGAGGAGAGCATATGTTAAAATAAAAAGACAGTTTTGTGATTTACCGTTTATCCTTTCTCTGACCAGTATTTTAATCCTTACAAATGAACATGAATATAAACGTATTTTAAAAGTATATGCAAAACATCCTTGGCTTCTAAACATTGGTCCCAGACTTTAGGTGATCTTAGAGTTCACCACAAAATCTATAGGAGGTGTCCACAGATTAGAATTTGTTAATGTTACTAAGTTATTCTTCCTATTACATGAAACACTAAAAATTAAAGTGACAAGAATAAATGCAACAGCACATAGTAGGAGCTATAACATGCACCATGTACATTATTATAAAGTCAGTGTCACACTTTATGAAAATGGGTCATTGTGAAGACAGCAGCTTTTATAAAACTAAAAGTGGTGCTTTAAAATTATTATATGGAGAGAACAGAATGACTGATTTTATAAAAGAGATGTTGAAAGAGAAAGGTCATCTTATTTCCAATACACTTGATTTTATTATTTTTTTTCCCAAAAGATATATCTGTCAGGAAATCTATTCTCCTGAAAAAAAAATGCTGTTAAGTCATTAGGAGATGCATTCCTCACTTACAACCACACGAACAAATCATTCTTACTTATCATGAAACAGATCAAGAAGAATATTATATATCTGGCTTCAGGCTAAAATTTTGAAAAATTATGACACCTTTCAAAAAATTAATATTCTTGGTGTTCTACTTAGCTAGATTAAAAATGGAATTTGGGAAATATTTCTATCTCCAGTTTTCTCTTTCTGAATCTCTGACTCGGTATATTTCTCTGCTGGATTTTGTGCATTTTGAAGTAATGTTTGTGATCTGAATTATAGGTCTTGGATTAGAGAAAAACATACTCATCACTAGTCTTCTCAAACATGTTTGATTAAAATTTCAAAACAAGATACCAACATCCTGTTAGCCTTCGTGGAGAATTTTTACAGCATTCAGGCATCAAAAATGTTTGATTCATAGAACTGAAATAGTCGATGTATTAAAATATATATATATTCATAAAGTGTCCCCTTCTCCCCTTAAAAAAAAAGAACTAAAAATCCCTTTTTGGATTTCAAGTAGAAATTTAAAATTAATTTAATATTGTGGTATAATATAAGATCTACTCTGAAAAAAAACTTTCTATATTTAGTTACTTTGATGGGTTTTTAGGAAGTTGTACTTTATCCTTTAATGAAAACAAAGTGTTATTTCACCATGGTACAGATCTTGAAAAGACTTGAAAAGTGAGGGTAGTCCTAGTCTAAATGAAACCATTCAAGCAGGGCTATGAATGTGCCTTTGGCAGAGATTTATAACAACTACTTAAAATGCTACACTGGTAGGAAATGAGAAGAGGAAGGAAAAAAATCCTCTGACAGGCAGGAAACCATTGAGAAAGCAGTGAAAATCTTAACAGTAGAATGTTGCAAATCGCTAATATTACATCTTTGATTATTTGACAGTTTACAAAATGTAAAATGGTTGTACAGACTGGTACAGTAAGAAAAGGGAGAATTAATTGCTTAAAAATGACAGAAAATACTTTATTTGTGGCTGTCAATTTCTAATATAGAATCAATTATAGCATCCAGGATCTGTTTATAGATATTTTGATAATAACAGCCCATCTTACAAGTTTAATTATGAACAAAGATTTCGGTACATTTTAAGTAAGACTGAAGATCTCTTTTTGTCAAGAACAAAAACAAAAACAAAAATGAAACAATGGTAAGAATTTCAGTATTTAAATGGAGGAAATGAGAATTTAAAAGCCCTCAGTAAAAAATATGTGAAGGCCAAACATCACTACACATCGCTAGTTTTACTTCAGGATATATAAGCGTGATTTTCATAGGAACAAGGGGCAATGCCGTCATTTTGTAACTACGTGTACTTTATGCGTGTGTGTTTATAGCTACTGTATATTTTCTATTGCATGACACCTAAGATCTTTAGAAATCTGATCACATAATCCCCATATAGAAAACACAATCTCTTATAGAAAGCAAGTAGAGTAGCCTTTGGCATTTTTCTTGAGAAAGGATTACGACAATGAGCCCAGAATTTATAGATTGAGCTGGACAGAGCCATATGACTATTAAAAGATCAATCTTAAAAAGCTGCCAATTCTCCACAGTGAAACCTGGGGAATTTTCTCATTAATGAATAGCCAGTGATGACTCTAAGACACCAGGAAAGATCATCTGATTTCCTAGAGATGAACATTGAAGGGATTAAAATTTATTACCCTGGTTCAAGCAGCTGAGCCCTGAGATGTGTCACTGACCGTGGTTTGTCTTTAGCCTCCTGCCTAGATTCTTGATTCCCTGGCCTGCTTCCTGAAACTCAGTCTTTACCTACTTATGTGGATGGCTCCTGCCCTCTACTTGTTTCCTACTGTTCTTTCTCCTCTTGGTGCCTAATGTGTGCTCTCTTGTCTACTTAATGTGCGGTGCAAACTGATCCTTCTCCTCTCCCTGAGTTTCAGACCCAGGCTTTCTCTACAATATCCCAGCACAATATGTTCTCTGCCTTCTTTCCTCTATTCATCCTGTCTGCCCAAGTCATGCCTACCAAATGGGCAACTTCAGACTCTATTTTTCTCATACAGTTAAAGAATTTCCACTCAGACCATGTCAAAACTGTTGTCAACTGCGATGACTTTCCTTACCTTCCCTATCACGTTTTGCCCCCCTCTCCCGTCTTTGCCCGTGTTCTTCCACTCATGTTCCTTGTGAATCATCCAAGGGACAGATATTTCTTCACTGAGGTGAATTTTATACTAGTATAATATTTCCCAGCATGATTTCTTTTTTCATCCCTACACTCCTCATATGGACATAAAGCAAGCATTAGCAATGTTGCCATTACACTTGGTGATTTCCAAGAATGGTGGCACATCTAAGTGTGTATCAGGAACTCTGAGGTACCTACAGTATATAATTTGAAAAAGACCTGCCCAAACCAAATATTCTTATATGCCAGCATCCTAAAGGAAGTATAATCACCCAGGTGAAAAAAGTCACTATTCCAATTGACAAAATATACTGAAAAAATCCTGTCTTTCTATGGTTTCTTCTTTTTCTACCACTGCTTTTTTTTTTTTTCATTTCAATGCCAATCATGAGTTAATAAGCATTCTTTTACAAACCCAATACAATTGCTCATTTTCATTTTTTTTGTTTTAAGTAATGCTTTGTCTTTCACCCAAAGTGTGTGTGCATGTGTGCACGTGTACATGTGTGTGTGCATGAGTGTGCTTGTGCATGCAGAGTCTGCAGAATGTCACATACAGCAATGTGGAGGAAGGGGGTCCAGGTCCATGTATTTAGGATGACCACTGAGGACTGGGATTACAGAGAGAGTTACATTATGCTTCTGCGAGAGTTCGGGAGAAGCTGGGGTTAGTCTTTCTGACATGAGGGTGTTCTGCAGGCACCTAATTCCTCAATGGGCCCCTTTGTACTATTCCCAAAGTACCTGTTTCAAATGCTAACTCATTCAACTTTTTTCACTGATAGTTTAGAATGGCATTGAACATAAAATCCATCTTAGTGTGCAAATGCTTTTCCTCTTACTGTTGAGAGAGTCAGTTTGGAAAATTACAACATGAGTCACCTAAGAAATAACAGCAGGGAGACCAGCAAGAAAACTTTAAAATCTGCTGAAAAAGCTACCTGAACGGGAGACTAAAAATGATCAGTAAAAGCCACGACTGAACACAATCAATAAATGACCCAAGTCTGGGGACAGTTTTGGGAAATGGATCTGAATGGAATGCTAAACTGTTCATACATAAGGGCAGCATATGTGCTATGAGGTAATTCAAAATGTAACTTATGCCCCAGAAGAAGTTGAAAAGCTTATTTATATTATTAAAGCATGTGGTCCATATGTCTCTGTCAATTTTGCATTCCAGATGTTTGCCTCAGTTTCATGAGAATTTCTCAAGGGAATAAAAGTTGATATGATAAACACCATTTGAAATTTCACTGGATATATTAGCTACATCGTTTCCTTCACTGAGATGGCAGTATTGAATCCCATGATTTCCCTGATGTCCTGTGCTTGACACCTTTCCAGCTGAATTCTTTAGACATTAGGCTGGATGGCTGATTAAGTTTTTGTGTGGTTCTTTTTTCTTCCTTAAAGCTCAATATCGTCTCTTCCTATAGTTTCTTATTTTCACACAATTATTTTTCTACTTCAATTTCTTTTACTGTATACACACACACATATTTGTGTGTGTGTGTATATATACATATGTATGTGTATATATGTTATTGGCTGAATTGTGTCCCCCCCCCCAATTCATATGTTGAAGTCCTAACACCCAGTATCTCACAATGCGACTATTTGGAGATATTTAATGATATTTATAAGGTAATTGAGATGGAGGCATCAGGGTACACCCTAATTCAATATGACTGACATCCTTACAAGACAAGGAAATTTAGACACAGAGAGGCACAGAGGGAAGGCCATGTGAAGATGCAGGGAGGAGATGACATCCACTAGCCAGGCAGAGTCCTCAGGAAAAACAACTCTGCTGATATACTGATCTCAAACTTCTCTGGATTTTCTTCAGAACTGTGAGAATATAAATTTCTGGTGTTTGAACCACCCAGTCTGTGATACTTTGTTATGGTATCTGTAGCAAACTAATACAATACATGATAAATATACACACACAAATACTCATGTGGTCCAAATCAACAATTTGTGTTTCAGTTTCAAAAATTTAATAACTTTATATCAATGCATAGAACTCATTAAGAAAAAATCATATATCTGAATACAATATAAATGAAAACAATCATCAAGAAGAATCAGAGAATATAATGATGAACATGGAGTAGGTCCTGCAGTGTGGGGCATGTTGGCCAGAGTAGGGGTCTACAGTAATAGAGAAAAACCTACACTATCCTGTTTATCTCTGATCCTAATGGTGACTGAGTACTTATCAATTGTCATTCTGATTACAAGCATCTCTACCATTTCAGCTATGAATAAGAGACTCTACTAGGACTATAGGTTATACTACGAATGTACAATCTACTTTCTGCCCTCAAGGAGCATATAGTGCAGTTGGGGAAAGAAAATATGTGCACAGAAAACACACACACACACACACACACACAGAGCAATGAAAACCAGATAGGATTAGAGACTAAAGTTATAAGCGAGGGAGACTATAGGAAGGCATTTTGATTTTTATAATAGCTGAAAGTGAGATTGGAAAGAAAAAAAAAGTGAATGACATAAACAATAAAATATCTGCTGGACTAAGATTGGGGTCAGAAATAAGACAAAAGTTGACCAAGGGATGAAGAGTTGTTTTCTGGGGGAAATGATTTATTTTCTTAATTACATATTTACATGAATATTTAAATTTTTTAAATTATTTTTTAAAGATTTGCTTGGGTCAATAGCTTGAGGGAAAAGGCCACTGAATGGGAAGATGAAGAAATACTACCGAAAGAGGCAGAGGAAGAGCAGTTAGAGTGCTTGAAGAGTCCTAAGACTTGCAGAGGACAGAATCTAGGGTGTGGGAGAAGCAAGAAGTGACGAATAATGAAAATTCAGTAGGAAGATGAAGGCAAATATGCACTAATTTAATGGAGAGATGATTATGTGTGTCCTTAAAACAATATCAGTACACAGTAAGGAAAGAAGCTTGACCACAGAATATTAAGGAAAAGAGAGCTGTAGTGAACATGGGAGTGCAGGTATCCCTTTGACATGATGATTTCCATTCCTTTGGGTGTATTCCCCCCCAAAAAGTGGAATTGCTGGATTGTATGGTAGTTCTATCTGTAATTGTTTGAGAAACCTCCATACTGTTATCCAATAATGGTTGTACTAATTTACAGTCCCACCAATAGCGCAGAAGAGTTCCCTTTTCTTTACATCCTCACCCGCATTTGTAATGCTGTCTTTTTGAGAATAACCAGTTTAGTGGGATGAAATGATATCTTAATGTGGTTTTGATTTGCGTTTCTCTGATGATTAGTGATGTTGAGCATTTTTTCACGTACCTGTTGGCTATTTGTATGTATTCCTTTGAAAAATGTCTATTCAGCTCCTTTGCCCATTATTTAATTGGATTATTTGTATTTTTGTTTTTTACAGTGAAGGTATTGGAGTTCCTTGTATATTCTGGAAATTAATCCCTTGTCAGAGGTATGGTTTGCAATTTTTTCTCCATTCCTGTAGGTTGTCTTTTCACTCTGTTGATTGTTTCCTTTGCTGTGCAAAAGCTTTTTAGTTTGATATGATCCCATTTGTTTATTTTTTATTTTGTTGCTTGTACTTTTGGTGTCTTATTCATAGTCTTTGCCCAGTTTCATACCCTGAAATGTTTCCCGTGTGTTTTCTTCTGGAGTTTTAGTAGTCTCAGGTCTTTTATTTAAGTCTATAATACATTTTGTGTTGATTTTGGTATATGGCAGGAAGTATGGGAATAGTTTCATTCTTCTACATATGGATATCTGGTTTTCCTAGCACTATTCACTGAAGAGGCTGTCTTTTCCCCACTGTATGTTCTTGGCATCTTTGCCAAAATTCAGTTGGCTGTAAGTACCTGAGTTGATTTCTGGGTCCTCTATACTGTTCCATTGGTCCATGTGTCTGTTTTTATGCCAGTACCACGGTGTTTTGGTTACTATGGCTTTGTAGCATAATTTGAAGTCAGGTAGTGTAATGTTTCCAGTTTTATTTATTTTTTTGTTCAGGATACCTTTGCTATTTGGGGTCTTTTGTTGTTCCGTATGAATGTTAGGATTGTTTTTTCTATTTCTGTGAAGAACGTCATTGGTATTTTGCTGTGGATTGAATCGAATCTGTAGATTGTTTTGAGTAATATGAACATTTTCACCATGTTATTTCTTCCAATCCATGAACAAGGAAAGTCTTTCCATCTTTTTGTTGTTCTCTTTAATTTCTTTCAGCAGAGTTTTGTAGTTCTCTTTGTGGAGATCTTTCACATCTTAGGTTTCATTTTTTCCTAAGTATTTTAGTCTCTTGGTAGCTATTTGTAAATGGCCTTGCTTTCTTGATATCTTTTTCTGGTTGTTTGTTGTTGGTGTATAAGAACACTACTGATTTTTGCATATTGATTTTGTATTGTATCTTTACTGAATTTGTTTATCAGCTCTAGGAGTTTTTTGGTAGAGATTATGGGTTTTTCTATAGGGTCATGTCATCTGAGAACTGTCACAATTTGACTTCATCTTTTCCAATGTGGATGCCCTTTATTTCTTTCTCTTGCCTGTATTGCCCGATTGCTCTAGCTAATACTTCAAATACTATGTTAAATATGAGTGATGAGAATAGGCACCTTTGACTTGCTCCTGTTCTTTAAGGACAAGTTTTCAGTTTTTCCCCATCCAGAATGATGTTGGCTTGTGTTTGTCATATATTGGTTTAATTGTGTTGAGATATTTTCCTTCTATACCTAATTTGTTGAGAGTCTTTAACATGAAGTAATGCTTAATTTTGTCAAATACTTTTTTCTGCATCTATTGAGATAATAAATGGTTTTTGTCCTGCTTTTGTTGATTTGATGTATCACATTTATTGATTTGTGTATGCTGAACCATCTTTGCATCCCTGGGATGAATCCCAATTTATCATGCTGTATATAGCCAGGATATGCAACCAACCTAAATGTACATCAATAAATGACTGGATAAGGAAAATGTGGTATATACACACAATGTAATACTACTCAGCCATAAAAGAGAATAAAATTCTGCCATTCATAGCAACATAGATGAGCTTGGAGAAAATTATGTTAACTGAGATAAGCCTGGCACAGAGGGAAAAATACCACATGTCCTCATTCATAAGTGGTAGCTAAGAAAGAAAGAAAGACCAAAATAAAATGTTGAACCCTCAGAAAGAGAGAACAGACCTGTAATTACTAGAGGTGGGAAAGGGGGAGTGAGAGATGGGATAGAGACTAATCGGGAAAGGGACACAAAAAGTAATGATTTGTAGTGATGAACATGCTAATAATATTGATTTGATCATCACATACTGTACACAAGGACTGACAGTCAACTCTGCACCACATAAACATGTATAAATAAGAATAATTTTAAAATTTAAAAAATAATATTATGGAAAAAACTTGAGAAGTTTAGATTCACAAGAAAGTAGAAAAATGGAAGAGGAGCGTATCAGTGTGTTTCTGTTGCTTGTAAGAGAATACTTGAAACTGGGTAATTTATAAAGAAATAAAATTTATTTCTTATGGTTTTGTAGGTTGTAAAGTTTATCTTCCAGATGGTGCATCTGGTGAGGGCCTCCTTCTGGGTAGGAACTCTCTACAGGGTTTCGTGGCAACAAGGGTGTCACAAGGAGAGAACTGTCTGAACAAGAGAGAGCTAACCTTTTCATCCATTAAACCGTCAATGCTTTACTCACCTCTCACAGGTCCCACCTTTCAAATACCATAATTGGATTTTCCACCCTCTTAGCACTATTGCAACCAGAGTCAATTTTCCAGTACATGAACTTTTGGGGGACACATTTAACCCATAGCAAGAAGCTAGTAGGAGAAGGGTTACATATTTTTTTCATATCATGATGGAGATGTCTTTGGATCACTGAGGGACAGCAAGGAGGGAGTCATTAATGTTGCTGCAGAATTGGGACCCAGAGAGGCCACAGACCAAGTTTCTGCAAAACCTAATGAGAAAAGGTGGGGAGCAATTACGTTGCATTTTTAGACGAAGAATGATCTAGATCATCCTTAAACATTAAGAGGATCAAGGGCATTGTTTTCTTTTTATTCAACACTTTGGTAAATTAAGATATACTAGTTTTGGAATTCAGGCAAATAGCTTGCTGCTGTTCATTTTCCCTAATCTTTGTCTGAGCATAATACTAAAGGTACAAACCACATTTTTATTCTGCAGGGAAAAAGGTAGATGGAGAATTGCAGTTTTCCAAACAGAGATTGTCATTTCTGCTCATTATTGTTGTATTTTTCTCTATTTTATAACCTAGTTAGGACTCCATCAGGATTTATATTTCATACTTCAGCAAGAGATAAGACATTTCAAGGTAGGATTGAATAAGGACTTTCTGTCCTTGGCTATTCAGTTCAACTCATACACTTTTATGTAGCACCTACTGATTGCAAGTCCTTGTCTGTGCTGACTATCTATTACATAAAAGTTTACCAAACTTAGACACCAAAAATTTCAATGAGGTTTCTATAGGCAAGTGAGAAACAAACTAAACTTGTTTTTAGAAAGACCAACACTCAACTGGCTCTAAAACCTACAGTCTGTTGACACTAATCTTACTTTGCAAATTTGTTTAGAACACTATGAATAAGCTTTAAAAACTGTCTAGTCATGTATCCTTCCTTATTTAACTTTTAAATAAGACAATGTATTAGAAATCATTTAATGTAGAGCTCTCAGAAGTTGTAGTTTCAAATTCCACTTCAGTAGATTTACATGTATACTTTACTATATGTTATCTCAAATAATGCTGGAAATAGGTATCCTATGTAAACCATTTAGTCCCGTTTCCTACTGAATTTTGAAATCCGTACTCAACTATCCTTACATGAAGGTCATCTGGCCTTTCCTTGAGTTCTTCTAGAGGTGGGGAGCTCACTACCTACCTTTTGAAGTTGACCATTGTGCCATAATAAAAATAAGCCTATATACTGAAGTTATGAAAGTTATTTTTTCAGATTCTGGCTGCATATTTCAAAGCGGAGTGTAAGATATTAAATTAGATTGTCAGGCATAAAAAATGGCTTCTTGTAACGTAAAAGAAAATCATCTTTCTTATTAACAGAACACAAGTTTTAAGAAAAGGTGAATTGTAAATGTGTTCAAGAATCAAAAGAGAACATTAGACATTTGGAACAGGGGCACGTGTTGGTAAACAACACGGGATTGTCTGAATAATTACCACTTAGTGGATTCAGTGCCCTAATTCTGATCAGTGCGTTCTGCTATTTCTCAAGTTCCAGGCAGGCTTTGCGGGTAGGAGGAGTGGGGAGGGGTAAAAGGAAGAGGGACACTTCACTTGCTTCCAGTACCATCTTATCCTTTCCTTGTCTTTCTCCTTTAGGTTTGCTTTGCCTTACTGATGATTATGCTCTACTGATATGCAAACCCTGATTGAAATAGTACAATTGATTAATATCTGTGAGAGATAGGATAGAGACTGTGGAATTTTCATGTGAAATGTTATCCATAGGCATGGGTATAATCAGGAGGACTCTGGGGTGTCTGAGGCTAGTCCTCAACCACACACTTAGTATAGAAATGGAGCCCATATGTCCAGCCTTAGACCACTGAAGGTCCTGCTGGGCTTGCCAGCAAATCCCCCAGCTACCTCCCCTCCACCACTGTCCCAATGCTTCACTTTGCTTTGGCTCTAGAGCACATAGCAAAGAGGAAAACTGCCCAATTTTATACTATCCTCTTCCTATAGTTTATTTATGGTTTATCATGGTTAAAATAAATGCTTTGTATTTAACTTGAGGTAAGACTAGAAATATATGAACTCTACATCTTTGGAAAATCATCTTTATTAAGGTGTTCGATTTGGAGTGAATCTCTAGGAGTAGTTTTTATTTTAGACGAGACACAAATGTAGATTTTATAAACTGTATTTCTTGAGTGGTGCATCTTTTATTACTCATCTTGCTGAGGACAGAAAATTATTAAAAGTAATTACTGGCTAATGGTAGGCTTATGGGGACACCACAAATGATAAGATTTAGTGTGTGAGGTGAGCATCTTTTATGGTAATATAAAATGAGTTAAAGTTTAAGGTAGTGTTTCACTGCTTTGGAAGAGGTTATTTTTTGAATTAATGTAAACTTAAGTGTTTTTTTTTTTTTTTCTTAAAAATACTAAGGTGGTGGTGGTGGCGGCGGTGGTGTTTGAGTCCAGGAAGGCACGGTTAACTTAAGTTCTCTTAACATAGGCTGAAGAGGCAGGCAAGCAGATCTTCAGCCTTGCCCCTGCAGGCATGAGAAAGTCACTTAAGAGAGTTGTAGAAATGATGTATATTCCAGGAAAGACATATTTCACAATTGGTACATTCATAAGTTATGAATAAAACTTGTATAAATCAAAGAGAAAAAATAAAAATGGCCTTCTGACTGTACTAATTTTATTTCCTATCTTCTTAGATTTGTCATTTGTTTTTTCCTTAAAATATGAAATCGATCATTTAAAACTTCTCATTGTTAAGTTTTTTTCAAAAATCATTATTGCATTTTTATATATCTTCATAAGGATCTTGGAACCAAGATTCTTTTTTTTTTTAAAGGTCCTAAATCATCTAATAATAACATTAGTTACAAGGAGAATAGGTGACAAAACTAGGATGAGGATTCGTCATTTGAATTCAAAGCCCAGGTTTAATTACTCCCTTCTCTTGATGTCTCTGATGGTCTGAGCTACTGTAACTGTGGAAGCAGTTTTTTTATTGTAAAACATTATGCAATAAGCACATCATCTTTATCAGATGTATCATCTGCAGATTCTTCTCACCTTCTGCTATTGGCCTAAGGATGGATATGGTTTCCCGGGAGAATGAAGAAAACAGGTTTAGAAGTAAATCCTTCGTTCACTTATACAATTAAAAAAACACTGATACTCATTTTTGGTGAGAGTGTGAGCTTTTTCACATTCTGCAAGAAGAAGCTTAAACTTGTAAAATATTTTCTGAAAACCAGTCTGGCAAGATGAATAAAGAACTTCAAAAATGTTCATACTTCTTGAACTCATAATCCCATAGAATTTATTCCAAGGAAATAATTAGTGGTAATCAAAGGCACATATGTAGTTGTTCCTCATAACATTATTTATGAAAATAAAAAACATTGGAAATACCTAAATTTTTAGCAATAGGGCAAGAGTTAAATACATTCATAAGATGAAACATTGTAAAGCAATTAAAATATATTTTAAAATGTATGTACAATAAACTATGTTCCCATAAAAAATAAAATTAAAAAATAAATAAAGAAAAAAACATATTTAAAAATTATATGATATTGAAAAATATTTTGTTATAACATTAAAGAAGAAAGAAATTCTATAAATATTTAATTGCCAGTGGTAGGGCTATTTGTAATACTTATTGATTTATTCAATTTTTTTAATCCAACTCTGTTACCACGAACATTATTATTTTTTACATACATTATATAGATATGTGTGCATTTGAGCATACGTGTGTATATATGTGAAATCTAGGTAACTCTGAAAAATTACTGCAAAAGAATATGTCAAAATGGTGGCTGGTGAAACAGTGTGATTATTGACTTTTCTTTATAACTTTTTCTGTTTTCCACAAAGTGCACAGCACTTTTACAACCAGCTATGCCATAACGCTGTGAAAGAATCAGGACATAAACTGTGTTTACATCATGAATTTAGTTCTGTAGCAGAGCAATGTACATCGCTACATGCATATATAAAGGAAGACAAATTTACTATAGTAAAAATAATTAAGTGTACAATCTGAGAATTTTTAAGAACTTTAGACATGACTTTGTCAAACTAATTTACTTTTAAATATGAGAAAGCTGAGGTACAGAGTCAGAAAAGATTCTTCCCAGGGCATGTGAGTTAGGAATGGTCTTATCCGAATAGTGGTACTAGAGTCACCAGCTCACTTATGGTTCAACCAAACAGAGATTCAGGGCTAAAGGAGCACATATTCTTCTGATTTGTTGTAAGTTCACAAAACTTAAATCAGCCACTTAAGCAAACTATTTCTGAGCATCACGCAGTCAGGTTTACAGGTTTTGGGTAGCCATAATTATTTTATGAGGAGTATGTGTATGAATAATTATTTATTTGTTTGCTTATTATATCTCTTTGTAAGAGTGAAGAATGGAATCAGTCTCACAGTAAGAATCAGATTTATTTATAAGTAAGGAAATTTTAGATAATTCAAAGAAAAACAGCTACAGAAAGCCATCATACATGGCTCCCCCAAACATCAAAATATAGTTATTTGTTTTGTTGAAGATGCAAAAGCTGATTTGAAGAAAGACAAAGAGAAGGGGGTCAGGGAGAGAAAAAACGGTATATAACAGTGGGTTTTAACTCTGCTACACATTAGAATCACCCAGGAAACTACAAAAATTTCCATACCCAGGCTGCAACCCAATCTCAGAGTAAGATTCAGGCATGGGTATTTTTTTAATGCTCCCCAGGTAATTTCAAAGCACAACTAAATTTGAAAACCACCAGTCTAGAAGTTCTTGATTAACTTGTTTTAGTCCTTTGACTTGTTTTTTGCTACAATCGTCTCTTACTAAATGTTGTTTCTTTCTTACTTTTAAATTCATGGGTCCTTTATCAGGTATTGTAACCAAAGTCATTATTGGACACATTTACTGCTATTCTTGCTTTCATTTGTTCCCTCTTCAGTATTGCCATTGCTATTTAAAGTCATCTTTTACAAATCATATGTGAAGCTTGGCTGTTAACAAGTATTTTTGTTAATTGCATGGTCAAAGACGCTTGACAGTGATTGAGTGCAAGCTACCATAGTCAATTTACACCCCAAATCAACTCATTTTATAATTAATTAAAAAGGAGTTCTCCAGCTTTTAAAGCTGAATACATTTAACTGCATTATAAATAACTGTCAACAGGGTCAATTTTGCCCACATTCGAGATTAAATTCTGTGGTAGGAAAACATAAATACTATCCTCTGCCTCTCTTGTGAAAGAACAAGGAAAAGTCAAGGATATCAAACCTTAAATTTTCCTAAGATTCATTTAAATTAGTTCTACTTTTTCCTCATCCTACAGGACCTATAACTTAGCCTTCCTTTAAATGCCTAATACTAGCACAGGGACAAAAGTATAGATTTAAGTATCAAAATGACACAAGTATTTTTAATGCCCAAATTTAAGTTCCTGGAAGAAGAAAATGGTATACAGAGAGTGAAGATAGGATTTGTCACAGGATTCTAAATTTTCTTTTCTTGATTTAATTTCAGGATAACTACTTTACTGTACTTTATCAAAGAGGGCTATTATAGAATTGGTGTTTTGCTCAATGTTTGGTATCTTGCTTGACTACATATTAAAGTTAGGACACTGGGACTGTTTCTAGTATGCAAATGTCTCTTTCTTTTTCTGACAGGGAAATTCACCCTGTAGTATTCTTGCATTTACCAAACTTTCAAATTGAACCACCAAACAGCTTTTTTAAATGAATGAAACTTCCCTTCAAATGCCAATTTGAAGATGCATTTTTCAAAGCCCTTTACCTTCCCTTGTTATGAGAAATGTTTTTAAGTGCCCTGGCTAGGATTAGCAGCCCACTTCAGTTACCTAGCAGACAGTAGTTGTCAAATAAGCTTAAGGGGGAAAAATTCAAGCGGCAGAACAATTATTTTAGGAAGAGGCCTCATTTCAGTTTTGCAGTGCTATGGGAACTTCAGATGGGCTAAGCTTAGAAATTTGTTTCTTCCAGAATTTCTAGTGGAGACTTTCAACATTTTAGTCAAACCTTGAGGACAATACTTGGTGCTAGTTTCTTTTCTTTTTCTTTTTCTTTTACACTTGAAACATAATTGATTATACATATTTATGGGGTACAGAGCTGACTATCAATATTGTGTACAATAAGTGATTATCAAATTAGTATTATTAGCATGTTCATAATTACAAATCATAATCACTGTTTGTGTCCATTACCCAATTTCTCCCTAACTCTCCTCCCCCACCACCTTTCCCACTTCTAGTGACCACAGATATGCTCTCTTTCTGAAAGTTCAATGTATTATTGTGTTTGTTTGTTTCTTTCATTCTTAGGTCTTACTTATGAATGAGGATATGTGGTATTGCTAGTTTCTAATATGCATTTTACAATTGCACCTGAAGTCTGATTGATAATGTGTAATATAAAACAAAAAAAATGAAAAAAAGTGAAGCCTTATAACATGAGTGGCATAGTTATTTTGCTCCCATGTGTAAATTTAAGTGCTATGGGAGATGAAAATTCTCAAATTTTGCTGCATTAGCAGAATTTTTAAAGATGGAATTTAAAGAACTGTAATTGAAAAGAAAACAATACAATATTCCAGATTTAATACTTTGAGGAACTCATAATCTATAAAGGATTCTTACGGTCTAACAAATTATACCTTATCAAAACTAGTAAGTATTTCACGTTAAACATGTAGATGTTTTACTAATCAATAGCGTTAAAAATGCTGTTCACTTACAATAGCATTTTTAAAAGGAAAATGATCTTGCATGTCGGTATGGGTGTATATGTGTGTGTAATTATTAATCTATGCCCCAGTTCTCATTTTAAACTATTTTATTAGACTGGTTATATAGATTCTGTTCACACTTTCTCAAATTGTTAAACTGTAACAAATCATCACAATACTCATATGTCACATTGAGTATGGCAATGTGTTGCCTGAGGTACGCATAAGGAATCTGTATAAGTAATAAACCATATAAAAACAATATATGTGGAAACTCTGCATTGTTTTGTAAATAGTTATAACATAAAATGGATTCCCTTTGAGATCCACACTCCAGTCCAATACCACGCCTGTGCACCTACACATTTACTACTTTCACATTAATGTAGGGAAATATTTTTTAGACAGATGGCCCTTGCACATTGTTTAAGCAATCAGTGGACTGTATTTTAATTTACTTGGAAGAAAATGCATTGTTCTGATGAAAAAAAGTCAAGCCCCAGCTTTATCCTAGGCTTCTTCTGTCTAAGCCTATATGGTAAGAATGAAGAAAATCATTCTTTTTGTTTAGCCAGCTGATATGTAGATAAAAGTAAATCAGATAAACACCAATAGGAATTGATCAGTAAGATAAAACTGGAAAAATCCCAGTTAGAAAGCTAAGTATTTCTGTTTACTATTGTTCCTCTTTCTGTCGCTATTCCTACTTCTACCACTCTAATCAGGTTTTTGAGAGTGGAGATTAAATGAGTGAAATAATATTTTAAAAAAAGAAAGAAAGAAAATATTCTACATGAAAAATGTAACAAGTAAATCCACAAAATTGTATTCAAGGCACAAATATTTGACTTAGGGGAAGACTAAAGTAGTGGATCATATTGTTGGCAAATTCTGGTTTATTTTTAATAGTATAATTGGTTTTACTTTGCCAGATGCTTACGTGATATATATTGTGGAAGATGGTTCATTGAGAAAGACTTATGTAGCTTTTAAAGAGAAGACAGATGTTGAACACGCAAAGGGACCCTAAGGAGTATTTTCCTGCCATGATGCTTTATGTAAAATAAAAGCCTAAACCTAAACTCTTTCCTGCCCATGTTTTTGTAGGCTAGAGTGAGAGAGGCATGGAAAGCTAGGACGTCCTCAATCCAGGAACTGATTCCAGGAAAAGCCAGGCTGCTTTCCTACTGCTATCTTTTCCAGACTCCCTTCTTTCTACAAACCCATATTGAATAATTGCTAAGTGCAAGTCACAGAGATTAAGGAACATGTTAGCCAAGATTACCTCCATATTAATTTTTCTAATTCCACTTTTAATTCATTTATTAGGCCTAATAATGTTTTCTCTCTATTCTTTTCTTTCCTCTATTCATATTTTCACTTCTCTTCTCAATACAAAGATTCAAAGCTGGATAGATTTATTAGTCACAAATAAAAGCTAAATTTCCTAAATGCTGAGCTAGGAAAAGCTGTTTGGGGACAGAGTCTATATATCAAACACACCTAATTTCAGGATGTGGGTGGCAATGAAAAGGAACCCATGAGATCTGTTTTAATGAAGCTAGTAGGTAGGCTGCAGTTGTGGGGGCTGGAGGAAATGGGAGCCCTTATAGTCATAGAAATGGAAGGAAGGCGGACATCTGAGAGGTGTGGGGAGACTCCTGATACACACAAAGTTGCAGTATTATTTGTATCAAAGTAGCACTTTTATTTTTCAAACCTTTTTAATATTACTAACACAAGACATATTTAAGAAATACCAACTGTTTATACCACTTAGAGATTAGCCAGGAAAGGAAGGGCTCTATTAGTTTTAAGAACAGGACTGGTGTTGTTATATTTGTGAATAAAAGACTGCTTTGTGATCAGAATTTTAAGAAATCTGAAGATGAAAGTAACACAGTGAGTACACCATAACAGAAATAGAAGTATAACACAGAAAGGAATGGTCCAATCCTTACTTGAGAAGCATCTTTAGTGAGAAAGGCAGTATGTTATTTATACATAGATATAGAAGAAGCTATTGTGACATTTAGTAAACATTAATTGCTAAAGGGAGAGAAAAAGAAAAATGCAATAATCACACAAAAGTTATCTGAAACAGAAAAAATTTTAAAAAGGGAGAAACTCGAATATCACCAGGGTTCAATTGCGAATTTCCAAACATTTAATTTCTTTATTTTATGCAGATATTCTGAAATTCTGCTCTAACAATTACAAATTATTTACAAAATATTAAGAAGTAGGAGGAACATCAATTAAAACTAGTATTTACACAAGAGGGACACTGGCACTTTAAATATACTTAATGTACTGCTGTACAGAGATGGTACTTGGAATGTCTCAGTTATCTTTTTCCCAGCATCATTAGGATTTGTCAAATAAAAATCAATCCTTATCTGAAAGGTACCTTGTCTCTATTATAGCTCAATCAACCTGTCACTCTCATGGCCCTGTGCAAGCTGTTACCCAATTACAAATCAACCTCAACTGTCCTCTATCTTAGAATCTCAAATTTATAAACAGAGTTTACAAAATCATCTTAGGGAAATATTATATGGTGCTTTACTGGAAAGGTAATTTAAGCTAAAAATGTTTGCTTATCTACTTTTTCTATTCTCCAACCCAGATTTTCTTTATGTAGCACCTGCTAGGTGTATAGTTGGAAATTTTCCCTTATGACAGTATTTTTAATTTATTGATCCAAAGTCAGTTTTGTTTTATAAACTATTGATCATATCTCTTTTTGGTGATGCAGGAGCATTTTGTGTGTGTGCTTGTGTGTGTGTGCTGGGGGCTTGGGGAGGTGGCAGACAGGCTTGTAAACAGGCAGAAGGCTAAGGGTGTCTTTAATTCTTAATTTTGACTTATATCAATAATAAAATCCCCCAAAGTGAAATAAATCATTCAGATTATTAAGTTTTATTTTGTATAAATGAGGAGGTGCAATCAAGAAATAATTATATAAATAATTTGCAGAGGTAACAATTAACAATTAGAAATTACGTTGTTGGGAATACTGCTGTGTAGGGTATTTTGCTTCTTTTGTCATTAATCAAGGACATCTGGAACTACAGGATTCAGTTATTTTTGAACAGACTTTAGTAATAACGTGATAAGAAAGATGACAATTAGAACATACAATGTGGTCACCTCAGACATACCTTTTTACAGAAGAAAGGGGCATAACATAGATAATTTAAAACATAAATGTACTTATTATTGTAAGCTTTCTCCTGGATCAGTTTGAAATCAGAGCTGTGTTCCAGAGTTATTTTATTTTTTGCTCTAGTCCAGTTTGTTTACCATTTCCTTGTGCTGATGGTGCCAGTGAGAAACAGGATGACCAAAAGTGAAAGATTGATTCACTCATTCAGCCAAAGGTATGGAGCATTTATCCTAAAACTTCCAGGGGAAACAAAAATGGAAACAAACAACAAGAAAAAAAATGACACATGCACCTGTCCTCATGGAGTAGATAGATGAGCAATCAATTCCAAAACACCAAATAATTAATAATGATCCTCATCATCTTCACCATAACAAACACATAACAAACACTTTAGCATTTTCTAAATGAATTTATTTTATCACCGTAAAGTACTACTTCCATTTTATTAATAAGGGTATTGAAGACAGAGAGAGGTTGAGTAATTTAATAAAGGTAGCAAATCAAGGAAAATTAGAGATCAGGCAGCCTGGCCAAGAATCCATGCACTAATCCACCTCCCAACATTAACTCTAAGTGTTCTAATCCTGATTGTTAATTGTACTTTAAAGCAGTATTTCCATGATTGGAACATTTGCACTTAATTAACTCTTTTGGAAGTCCTGGGTTTTGATTTTAATAAAATCTTTGCCCTAAAGTAAGATATAAATGTATTTTGAAAGAAAATATAATCCCTTAACTTCTGATTCCTTGACAGTTATTTGAATTATTTGAAGTTCAAAAAGACTTTCTTCTTGATAATTCTTTTATCCTAATAATGAAAATGGGCATTTTGCAAAGGATAAATAGGAAGCTGGTCAGTCTCACTAGAAACTGAGCATGCAACCACACTGAACATACTACAATATTAATCTTCAGGGTCAGAAAAGGGTTTTTTTGCTACCTATCTCAAAGTTGTTAAACTTAGTTCCTCTATATGTTGGGAAAAAGCTTATGTAAAGGTTCTTGGATATTATTGCAATGCTTTAAATTGGAAGCTGGTTTGTGTCAACCATTTTTCTTGTAGGTCTATTACCAAGTACATATATAGGGAAGTGCTAAATTAATCCCTTGTGTATATATTGATAAATTGAAGAACATTACATGCATCACTGGTGCAAAATATACCTCACTGGAGAGAGAGAGAGATGGAAGAATTGCTTATCTGTTTTGATGCCTGTGATCTTATCTACAAATATCTAATTTTATTCCCAAAGCATTGGTTTTCTTGACTGGCATGATGGCACCCATGATGTTGGTGTGCAAGATTTAAAATCTGTAACTATTTTTGCAGGCAAAATATTAAAATGTTATACTGCAATGCTTTGTACTGGGAGGATAAAAATATTTGTTCATTTAGATATGTGTGTTCCTCTGAAAACATTTACATACAAAATATGCAATTGCAGAAGTTCATGAGATGTCCTCACCTTGGTAGCTGAAATTCTGAAAGTATTCTACTACATTGCTGTTTGAAACAGCAACATGCAGCTCAAGCTTTCTAAGTCCACTGGAAAGAAAATTAACTTCTGAGGTCTAAATGGTGACAAATTTATGTTCTTCTCAGATTCTGGGCTATTTTTCAGATGACAGATACATGGATTTCAAAATAATAAATACACCTGAGGCAGTCATTCGTATCAAGTGGAGGGAGATATTATGACGAATATAAACTGAATACATTTCTATTGAGATTTTAAATTACTAGGAAGTTCTACATTACGCATATACAATTACCTATGGCTGTCTACAGATTGAGAGTATGGAGGCATTTTTTATAAAGAAGAGCATTCATATTCCCATGCCAAAGCATAGCAATCATTTCAATTGCTGAAGAGAAAATAAAAGGGTTTGTTCCAATGATCCTTGAACACAGGTAAACACAAGAGAAGCAGGAGCATGGGGATTCTTTTACATGATATTTTCCTTCAGAGAAATAAGTCTGATAACAGATGTTTTGATGAAAAATAATTTCCCATTTCTAAAAATGTGTGACAGGTTCACACTCAAACAAAATGTTTGGCATTTTTTCAATGCACTTATTTGTAAAGCATAATCATTAACATCACAAATAAACCAGCATCTTAGCCCATTGCCAGAGGTCTAGGTATGAATGTGAATATATTTACATAAAGCTCTTCATGAAAATTATGTGTGAAGAAAAGATGAATAACTTAAACATTAAGAGGTAGTGTCAACAATAATAACAGAAATATATGGGAATAAGATTGGAAACCATAATATTAAAAACATATATATAGTAAACATAATTATATATATATATCTGTTCTCTCATGCTGATTTATTTAACATCTTTCAGTCTCAGAGACACTTATAAAAATAGTAATGGGAATTCTTGCTAAAGGGGTGACAGGAATATTTTAAGAGATATATTAATATCTAGACTATTTTACCTCAAGTAATTTAGAATCATGAGGAAAACAATGTCTCTTTTCCAAGTTAATTTTTCCTCTTCCCTCAATCCATGCACAACTCTGCTATTTCAGGGTGAAAGATTACTAATGCCAAATTGGCACTCGTGACATACACATGTCAATAATAGCGAAAAAAAATTACAAGTTCCTGAGCAGGTACATCATTTTTCGGTACCAGCATTTCCCAGAGGTCTCTTCTCTCCATGACAATTATCAGCTACTCCTGAAGACAGGTGTTGTGGTCTGCACATCCTCAATATTAAGTGCCTTAAGCTTTGTTTGACAAATAGGATGACTTGTATTATCAGGAATGAGAGAATAATTATGTAGTCCTTATGTTAGATCACTGGAAAATTGACTAATCATTCTCACCTTGACGGAACTTCTGAAAGTTAAAATATTTGTCAACAATTCATACTTTAATTGACTAAGTCTAGAACAGTAGCAGAGTCTTGCAAATTCTTTCTCAGCTACTCCGCAAGGATATACAATTATGTTTTTTATCATTCAAAGAAGGAACACTGTAGAAAAAGAATTCCTATGGCTCCTTTTTATTGACCTAATAGACATGCACTTCATTTTAAAAATCATGAAATCTTAAGAGTCCAGAGAATGGTCTGTAACTTCACACTTAATGAAGAATGATTCTTACATACAGAATTCTCTAAACCAACTGTGTTAGCACTGATTGGATCATAATTAGGCTTCCAATAGAAAACCTGTTCACACAAGTAGATTACGGACAGATATTTTCATCTGTCAGCTGCATTTCCAGCTGCATTTCATTCCCTTTACTGGAGATGCAGACTGAGGAGCTGCTACCATCCTAGAATGACCATTTTTATGAAGTCTCATTCCCTCTCCTTTCTGTCACAGATAGGTGATAATTAACACGTAAGATATACAATGCAATGTTACTTTTGAAAATACTCCAATATCCTTTCACAGATACTAACCTCAAGGTCTACAGCCATGGGGTTGCATTGTCCAAGGTCACAAAAGTACCTTGTTCAAGGTCACAGAAGTCATGGCCAAAGAGATCTCTCTCCTAAAGTCCATTTCAAGGCTTTCCTCTCCATCTTCTAATATAATGCCAGAATTTGGAGAACATGAAAAGAATATTGTATTTGTCTGTTCTGCATGTACCTATTCCTAATATGTAGAGTTGCAGTTATAATGCAAGGTAAATATATTGTCTATATTATTGGAACTCAAATTGAGCTTAAGAGAATACACATTTTGAAAATGAAAATCCCCTTCCCCCCATTACAAGTACTACAAATGTTACCCTGCATGAGCAGGCATATTCAGCAATATATTAAGTATGATTTTAACACAAAAATCGGTAGCATTTCTATTAACCAATAGTGAACATGCAGAAAGAGAAATCAAGA